>NC_091127.1:163042521-163215021 GCF_040183065.1 Periplaneta americana | reverse complement strand
ACATTTTGACTTAGAAATTATTAGTGAATGTGTTTGGGTTGAAATTAGAATGGCTGATGGTTTTAATTTGTTAATTGGAAACCATTATTTCTCTCCTGATACAAATCACAATCATTTAAAATCTTATCTTAATTTTCTTGAAAAAAATCTTGATACTCATAATTTTAGAATAGTAATTCTCGGTGCTTTCAATACCCCAGGTATGGACTGGTCAATTGGTTTCAATCTTAATGATACTCATTATTACTCTAAAATTAAGTCTAAGGGTTTATATTCCTCGACTTGCCTTCTTGGATTAAATCAAATTAACTCTACCGTTACTAGTAAAATTCTTCTTGACTTGGCTTTTACTAATGTCAATAATACTACAGTTAAACTTACCGATCACTCTCTAGTTTTAGAGGATGTTTATCATCCTTCGATCTCTATTCATATTGAAGTAAATTTATCGTTTCCGAAACACTGTCATGTCAGTTCATATTTAAATTATTCTCAATGTGATTATCTGAATCTTTATTCTATTCTATACAATTATGATTGGACTAGCATATATCAGACTACTGATGTAAACACTGCCGCAAATTCCTTGTCTCAAATTATAAACAATGCTATATCTCTTTCTGTCCCTGTCACCTTTGTTAAAAAATCACACTACCCTAAATGGTTTTCAAACAAATTACGTCAGCTTATTAAGAAAAAAAAATAAAGCTCATACAAATTACAAAAATTTTTAAACTGATCATCATTATCAAATTTTCTCTAATTTTAGGAAACAAGTCAAAGCCATGATTAAATCCGATAAATTCAAATGGTTACAATCAATTGATGATAACCTAAAGCATGAACCAAATAAATTTTGGAAATATGTTGAAACTTTTCGAAAAACTAATAGCAATCCCACAGAATTAATAATAAATGGCGTCCACATCACAGACCAAAAAGAAATTGCAAACGCATTTGCTAGTCAATTTAAATCTGTTCAACAAAATTCTAATTCTAATTTCATTACTTATGATTTTAATATCACTGACTGTTTGCCCCTGCCAAAAATTACATCCGATGGTGTAACTAAAGCCATTAAAAATCTAAAACCTAATAAATCTAAAGGTACGGATAGCATTCCTAATTTTATAATTAAGGGTTGCTCCAATATTCTCATACCCGTTTTAACTTTTTTATTCAATCTTAGTTTAAAAACAGGAATTTATCCTTCACTTTGGAAGCAAGCATCTATTATCCCAGTTTTTAAAAAATGGTAATAAAAACAGTGTTACTAATTATAGACCTATTTCTATCCTAAACAATTTTTCTAAAATTTTTGAAAAAATAATACATAAACACATTTCATTTTATGTTAAAAATAAGATCAATCCAGCCCAACATGGATTTACTAGAGGGAAATCTATTACTACTAATTTAGTTTCCTATCTGAATCTCATAATGCCTACAGTTGAAACTCAAGGTCAAATTGACTCAATTTATTTTGGTTTTAGCAAAGCATTTGATGTTGTTCCTTACAAAATTTTATTAAATAAATTAAGTAATTTTGGTCTCTCCACTAACTATGTTAATTGGTTTGAAAATTATTTAACAGACAGACAATCTTGTATTCGACTAGGTAATTCTCTCTCGGTTCCATTTAATAGTTTATGTGGAGTTCCTCAAGGGTCTACATTGGGACCTCTCTTATTTTTATTATTTATAAATGATATAAGGAAAAGAATAAGTTCTAGCTGTCTTTTATTTGCGGATCTCAAAATCTTTCGTAAAATTAATAGTTTGGCTGATTATCAAATTCTACAAAATGACATTAATTCAGATTCACGATGGTCTGTTGAACATGGAATGAAAATTAATCTATCCAAAACTTTTGTCATTTCCTTCTCACGGAAAACTACATCCTTAAAGTGTAATTATTCTCTTAGTAATGTTATAATTACTAAGAAAAATAGTATTAGAGATCTTGGTGTCATACTTGATTCTAAATTATATTTCCATGATCATGTGCAATATATTTATACCCATTCATTAAGAATGCTTGGTCTAATCAGATCTATAACTTATTATTTTTCTACTCCTATGTGTTTATTAATTTTGTACTATACATTGGTTAGATCCAAGCTTGAATATGCATCTGTTGTATGGAACTCCATTACTTCCACTGACTCGGCTAAATTGGAGAATATTCAAAGAAAATTTATTTCCTTGTGTTCTTATAGATTTTTACCAAATTCCGATGATTATAAATATGAGATTAACTGTAAATATTTAACTGCTGCAGTTTATTTGCCAGACGTCAAGATCTTGATTATTTATTTTTTTGTAAAGTCATTCACAAGCAATATCAGTCTTCGTATTCCTGTTAAAGGTTTACGATTTCATAACATTTTTTATAATAGAAATTCATAATCTCTCTATTCAATCTGCAGATGTATAAAATATGCCAATTTGCATGGATTAAGCTTGGATCCATTTCATGTGTAGTATACAACTTTTGAGTTTATCATGATATATCCTTACTGTTATTATTGCTAGATATTGCTATTTATTTTTTGCATTTGGTCAAAGATTAATGTTGACAGTTATATTGATTGTATTCCATCTCATTGCCATTTCTATCATTCATTCTCATCATCATTTCTTCTGCTTTGTTTTGTCCTGTATCCGTGCTAAACTGTAATTGGCCTTGCGCTGTTGTTTTGCACGTTAATATTCTAAATAAATAAATAAATAATAATAATAATAATAATAATAATAATTATTATTATTATTATTATTATTATTATTATCATCATTACAATGTATTTCATCTCACTGCCATTTTCTATCATGCATTCTCATCATCAACATATTTTGTTGTTTTGTTTTGTTTTTGTCCTGTATCCGTGTTAAACTGTAATTGGCCTTGTGCTGTTGTTTTGCGCGTTAAGATTCTAAATAAATAAATAAATAAATAAATCATTATTATCATTATTATTATTATTATTATCATTACACTGTATTTCATCTCACTGCCATTTTCTATCATGCATTCTCATCATCAACATATTTTGTTGTTTTGTTTTGTTTTGTTTTTGTCCTGTATCCGTGTTAAGCTGTAATTGACCTTGTGGTGTTGTTTTGCACGTTAACATTCTAAATAAATAAATAAATAAATAAATTATTATTGTCATTATTATTATCATCATTATTATCATTATTATTATTATTATTATTATTATTATTATTATTATTATTATTATCATTACACTGTATTTCATCTCACTGCCATTTCTATCATTCATTCTCATCATCATTTGTTGTTTTGTTTTGTTCTGTATCTTGTGCTAAACTGTAATTGTCCTTGTTCTGTTGTTTTGCACGTTAACATTCTAAATAAATAAATAAATAAATAAATAAATAAATAAATAAATAAATAAATAAATAAATAAATAAATTATTATTGTCATTATTATTACTATTATTATTATTATTATTATCATTACACTGTATTTCATCTCACTGCCATTTCTATCATTCATTCTCATCATCATTTGTTGTTTTGTTTTGTTCTCTATCTTGTGCTAAACTGTAATTGTCCTTGTTCTGTTGTTTTGCACGTTAACATTCTAAATAAATAAATAAATAAATAAATTATTATTGTCATTATTATTATCATTATTATTATTATTATTATTATTATTATTATTATTATCATCATTACACTGTATTTCATCTCACTGCCATTTCTATCATTCATTCTCATCATCATTTGTTGTTTTGTTTTGTTCTGTATCTTGTGCTAAACTGTAATTGTCCTTGTTCTGTTGTTTTGCACGTTAACATTCTAAATAAATAAATAAATAAATAAATAAATAAATAAATAAATTATTATTGTCATTATTATTACTATTATTATTAATATTATCATTACACTGTATTTCATCTCACTGCCATTTCTATCATTCATTCTCATCATCATTTGTTGTTTTGTTTTGTTCTGTATCTTGTGCTAAACTGTAATTGTCCTTGTTCTGTTGTTTTGCACGTTAACATTCTAAATAAATAAATAAATAAATAAATAAATAAATAAATTATTATTGTCATTATTATTACTATTATTATTATTATTATTATCATTACACTGTATTTCATCTCACTGCCATTTCTATCATTCATTCTCATCATCATTTGTTGTTTTGTTTTGTTCTCTATCTTGTGCTAAACTGTAATTGTCCTTGTTCTGTTGTTTTGCACGTTAACATTCTAAATAAATAAATAAATAAATTATTATTGTCATTATTATTATCATTATTATTATTATTATTATTATTATTATTATTATTTTATTATTATTATTATTATTATTATTATTATTATTATTATTATCATTATACTGCATTTCATCTCACTGCCATTTCTATCATTCATTCTCATCATCATTTGTTGTTTTGTTTTGTTCTGTATCTTGTGCTAAACTGTAATTGTCCTTGTTCTGTTGTTTTGCACGTTAACATTCTAAATAAATAAATAAATAAATAAATTATTATTGTCATTATTATTATCATTATTATTATTATTATTATTATTATTATTATTATTATCATTACAATGTATTTCATCTCACTGCCATTTTCTATCATTCATTCTCATCATCAACATTTGTTGTTTTGTTTTGTTTTTGTCCTGTATCCTTGTTAAGCTGTAATTGGCCTTGTGCTGTTGTTTTGCACGTTAACATTCTAAATAAATAAATAAATAAATTATTATTGTCATTATTATTATCATCATTATTATCATTATTATTATTATTATTATTATTATTATTATTATTATTATTATTATCATCATTACACTGTATTTCATCTCACTGCCATTTCTATCATTCATTCTCATCATCATTTGTTGTTTTGTTTTGTTCTGTATCTTGTGCTAAACTGTAATTGTCCTTGTTCTGTTGTTTTGCACGTTAACATTCTAAATAAATAAATAAATTATTATTGTCATTATTATTATCATTATTATTATTATTATTATTATTATTATTATCATTACAATGTATTTCATCTCACTGCCATTTTCTATCATTCATTCTCATCATCAACATTTGTTGTTTTGTTTTGTTTTTGTCCTGTATCCTTGTTAAGCTGTAATTGGCCTTGTGCTGTTGTTTTGCACGTTAACATTCTAAATAAATAAATAAATAAATAAATAAATAAATTATTATTGTCATTATTATTATCATCATTATTATCATTATTATTATTATTATTATTATTATTATTATTATTATTATTATTATCATCATCATTACACTGTATTTCATCTCACTGCCATTTCTATCATTCATTCTCATCATCATTTGTTGTTTTGTTTTGTTCTGTATCTTGTGCTAAACTGTAATTGTCCTTGTGCTGTTGTTTTGCACGTTAATATTCTAAATAAATAAATAAATTATTATTGTCATTATTATCATTATTATTATTATTATTATTATTAATTATTGTTTTTATTAGTTGTGTTTATTATTAATTGTCATTATTGAGTGTAATTAGTTACCACTGCCACCGGGTATATACCCATTCGCAATGTAAATAAATACAAACACATTTAATCTATCACAAAAATTGTTACAAATCATACGACTTTAGGAACTTGAGTCTTTACAGTTTAATTATGCATCCTAATGTAAAGTCTTAAAGAATTTACAAGAGTGTCGTGATTTGTAACAACTGTTGTGATAAATGAGTAAGAGAAATATAGGCTAGTAAAAATCGAAAGAAAAAAAATCTGTACGAAGCAACTATGGAATTCACAACACATTTTTAGCTTCACAATATATGTCTTCGGAAATAAGCATCGTAAGGGACGGCAAATCCTTGTGAATCATCCTGTATAATTACGCTTCAAGTGGGCAAACACACGGTGGTAGTGGTAACTTAATTACACACGATAATTACAATTCAATTAATACACAATAATTACAATATATATACATACAAATGGTTTTTAAGGAACCCGAAGGTTCATTGCCGCCCTCACATAAGCCCTCCATCGGTCCCTATCCTGTGCAAGATTAATCCAGTCCCTATCATCATATCCTACCTCCCTCAAATCCATTTTAATATTATCCTCCCATCTACGTCTCGGCCTCCCCAAATGTTTTTTTTTTCCCTCCGGTCCCCCAAATAACACTCTATATGCATTCCTGGATTCGCCCATACGTGCTATTAATATTACAATAAACAAAATAAAATGAAATTCGGTGTAGACAACCCATCCGATGGACATAGAAACTATTTTAAAAGTAAAGGATGAAATTGGTGTATTAAAAGCAATTACAGCAGGCAAAATGTGAGCAAGAATATTTACCACCGGCAGCTAGTACTTACAGACTTCGGAAAAGCACTTAATCCGACCAGTGAATATCTTTACTGCTTTTTTTTCCACATCAGATTTGAATTTAAAGTTCGGTGTTCCAAGATCTGACACATGGTAAGTACTGTGAACAGTTGTTCATAAACTTGTTGCAACTGGTAGGGAATACGAGCAGGATAGAACAACCAAATTATGTTCGTGACGCAAAAGCTGAAAGAAAGCTAATAGGGTATTGAAAGCAGACATTAAAAGAAAAAAAAAAAAAAAACAATAAAGATACCATTGTTCTAAGCGCAGACAGCATGATATATAAGCTTAATACCTACTAAATATGCATCCAAAGATAGTTACAAACCATTATTGCCTCATTACAGATAATGCGAAATAGTGCCTGCACAGTCTATTGTTCCTAGTAGGCCTACACACAAAAATTTAAGCTTCGTGACTGTATATACTAGACTGTGGTATTATCATGTATTGTCAGAGTCAATTTAAGTTGAAAACCCATGTTCTGAGAAAAACAATATCAAGGTTTTAGAACAATGTAGAAATTTTAGTAGTTCATATACTGGTAATACACTCAGGGACAAAAAAAACCGGACACTTCTATATTTGCTTGTATTTTGTTGCCAATTATTTCAAAATGAAACAAAACCCATTTAAACAAAATAATGTTTCATTTAGCACCTTATACGACAACATTTGAAAAAAAAAATCTCTGATGAGAAAATTTACAAAAAATTACAAAGGGCGTATAACTATGGCATCGTTTGGTCTAACTGTTTTTTCATTTTATGGTGCCTTAAACATTAAAAACTCTTTTTAGTAACGGGTATTACCCCCTCTGGCTTGAATAACTGCATCCATACGTCTTGGCATGCTCTCAATTTGGTTAGCAATGTCTTCTTGAGGAATAAGTTCCCATTCTTCGCCAAGTGCTCGCCTCAACTCTTGTAACGATTCTGGTCTCGGTTGTCTATTCTTAACACGCCGTCCAGCATGTCCCACACGTGTTCAATTGGGTTCATGTCTGGACTCCTTGCTGGCCATGGAAGAACATGGTTTCCCACTTCTTGGAGATAATCTCCGACCGCATGGGCAATATGCGGCCGTGCATTATCATACATTAAAACAAAATTATCGCCTACAAATTGGCCAAATGGCACAACATGATCAGCAAAACATTAATTTATATACTTATCAGCTGTTAGTCTTCCATTTTCAACAAAAACCAACTCTGTACGAGCATCCGTACACACTCCTGCCCAAACCATCACTCCACCACCTCCATACGGCACATTTTCGGAAATGCAACACTGTGAAAATCGTTCTCCCCTCCTTCTCCAAACTCTTTCACATCCATCAGGTGAGCACAGATTGAAACGGTACTCATCGGTGAACAGAACACAGCTCCACTGTCCATTTCTCCAATCCCTGTGATCATTTGCAAAACGCAGTCGTTGAACTCGATGCATCCTGAGAAGTCTGGGACCAGTTGCAGGTCTACTTGATATCAGTCCACTTGCTTTCAACCTCCTTCTAACTGTTTTGGCCGAAATTGGGCGTCCATGCATGTTAACAAATTGCTGGGCTACACTAGTAGCTGCCAGGTTGCGCTCCCTAAGAACTCTCAACACCATATACCTGTCTTCATTTGGATTTGTAGCTCTTTGACGACCCGAACCTGGTCTTCTGGTATATTCTAGGGTCTCTCTATACCGTTTTATGGCATCATGGGTTGTGCTTCTATTCTAGCCATATTCATAACATTTGCAATGTAACGTACACTGCGTCCATCATCGTAAAGGGCTACAGCTCGAGCCACATCTTCAGTTCGCATCTTGTTTTAAGACAAATGTTACAACCCCACTTACACTCAGAAAATGTAAAAATAAAGAAATAACGAATGATAACGATAATGAAGCACAAAATGGTTGAGACAAAATTGTTATAGCTGAGACTCCGAAAGCAAAATTGGAATATTTGGTTGTAATGGCTTGTTTATAAAACAAAAAATAATCAACAATGTATACACGTCTCCATAACAACAGATGGCTACCATAATATTGTATGAGAAGATACTGTTTTGAAAAATACCAGCAAATATCAAAGTGTCCGGTTTTTTTTGTCCCTGAGTGTATTTTAAATTGTATGCATTATTCAAATCCAATATCTGTTATTATTTAAACACAACACATTTATCTATACTAATAATAAATCTGTAGCCTAGATTTTTCTGGTAATTTTCGATTTTCCAAAAATAATTTGTCCTAACATATATAATTAACCACCCTGAAACCGAAAATAGCTTTTTTTTTTTTTAATTTTTGTTTATATGTCTGTCTGTCTGTTTGTTACCTTTTCACGCGATAATGGCTGAACGGATTTCGATGAAAATTGGAATATAAATTAACTTCGTTGTACCTTAGATTTTAGGCTATATGGCATTCAAAATACATTATTTAAAAGGGGGGTTATAAGGGGGCCTGAATTAAATAAATCGAAACATCTCGCTTATTATTGATTTTTGTGAAATATGTTACATAACAAAAGTTTCTTTAAAAATAATTTCCGATAAGTTTTACTCCTTGAAAAATTTTGATTGGACTGATATGTAATGAGATAAATGAGTTTTAAAATTAAAATAACTGCCATCTAAGGCCGTGTAATGAATTAAAAACCAAATGACTTCGTCTATAAGGGGCCTTGGACAACAACAATCGAAAGCTATGAAAGATAGCCTACAGAGAATGTTTCTGTGTTTGTATGAAGTAATATCTGAAGCTAAATTAACCGATTTGTATAATTAATTATTATTTCACCATTGGAAAGTGTAGTTTCTCTAGATGGACATAATGCTATAATGTTATTACAGTAACTTGTGAGTGAATCGAGGACAGGTAATTAAAATAGCTTCTTATGCACAGAAAACTTGATAGGCTATTCTGTACATTCGTTTCCTGTATTTCCTAAACTAATTTTTATGACCAAATGAGTGGTCTCTGGATCGAAATGATCGCATTTTAATTATTTAATTCAATTTAAATTAAGTAACATATTAAACGAATTATCCTTCTATCAAACACGAATGTTCCCTGGATCAAATGTCCTATTTTAATTATGCAATTACCTTATATTTATTTCTAACGGGTGCAGCGGAGCGCACGGGTATGGCTAGTACTAATAATAAATCTGTAGCCAAAATTTTTCTAGTAATTTTCCATTTTCCAAAAATAATTGCTGTTAACATGTATAATTAACCATCCTGAAACCGAAAATCGCTTTTTTTGAAATTTTTGTTTCTATGTCTGTCTGTCTGTCTGGATGTTTGTTACCTTTTCACGCGATAATGTCTGAACTGATTTATATGAAAATTGGAATATAAATTAAGTTCGTTGTAACTTAGATTTTAGGCTACATGGCATTGAAAATACTTTATTTAAAAGGGGGGTTATAAGGGGGCCTGAATTAAATAAATCGAAATATCTCGCTTATTATTGATTTTCATGAAAAATATTACATAATAAAAGCTTCTTTAAAAATAATTTCCGGTAAGTTTTATTCTATACCAAAGTTTGATAGGACTGATATTTAATTAGATAAATAAAATTACAATAACAACGCCATCTAAGGCGCTGTACTGAAATAAAAACAAATGACTTCGTCTATAAGGGGCCTTGGACACCAACAATCGAAAGCTATTAAACATAGCCTAAGAGAATGTTTCTGCGTTTGTATGAAGTAATATCGGAAGCTATGATTATTTCACCATTGGAAAGTGTAGTTTCTCTAGATGGACATAATTCTACAATGTTATTACAGTAACTTCTGAAACATATAGTAATATAAAGTATACATATTAAAACTAAATGATATGTCAGTCTTCATTAAACTATGGTTGCATGTAATAACAATTAAGAAACATGTTAAAGTAATTGTCATTGCACCAAATGATTGCTTTCTGGAGCAAAATGACAGCATTTTAATTATTTAAATACAATTTAAATTAAGTAACATATTAAACGATTATCCTTCTATCAAACACGAATGTTCCCTGGATCAAATGTCCTATTTTAATTATGTAATTAATTTATATTTATTTCTAACGGGTGCAGCGGAGCGCAGTGGTACGGCTAGTTTTTAAATATTTGTAAATAAATTATGGAGAATTTAAGTCGCTATTGCATAGAAAATCTGAAACTTCTTAAATTAGAGTACCTAGGCATTAAAACCAGTACAGAAGTGTTAATTTACTAACAAACACGAACTTTATTGAATGGATAATAAGAAATAAGGCTTCAGCTTATCAAACTAATACAAAATAAGAATTGTAGCAGATAAGCCCTTACATTTGTTATGGAAATATACTGTAGAAACAAAACATTTGTTTTAAATGTCTAATAAGAAAAATAGAAGATGTATTAAGAAAGTCAGTCCTGAAAGTATGCTACAGATGAAAACTCCTCTACTATAGTGTCAAATATTCCTATTCACGTTTACAGATTTCAATATCAGGATGATTTTCATCCAGAACTGGTTCAGATTCCAAAATATTTTGAAGAGAACATCCATTTTCTAGTCTCAAGAATTTCAATAATAAAATAACATCATTTTCTTTGATTATTACACTTTTACTACGTCACACTACTTTTTACCAATAAAACTGTACGAAAGGACGTCTTTCAACCAATCATGACTGCTTATTGCACAATTTTATCGCGTCCCTAGCATTTGTTTAATTTTATCGCGTCCCTAGTATTTGCTTATTTTTATCACTACCCTAGCATTTGTTTCTTTGTTTGCCAACATTTCAAAGTGCACTGATCTGGACGTCAAAAAACAGAAAATTACAAACCACTCCAGTCGATGCACAGCACTTTCAAATATGACTCGCATTGGCATTCAAGAACAAGAATTAATAAAGATCACTGGTCACAGCTATGCATCTTCCCTGAAACCCTATTTACAAAGAGCACCATTCGGAAATCCTAAATAAGTTGAGGGATACGCCATGTACATCAACTGCTCAGTCGGTTAAGGCGCTTGCCTGCCGGTCTGAAGTTGCGTTCGGGCGCGGGTTCGATCCCCGCTTGGGCTGATTATCTGGTTGGGTTTTTCCGAGGTTTTCCTCAACCGTAATGTGAATGCAAGGTAATCTATGGCGAATCCTCTGTCTATCTCGTCAAATATCATCTCGCTATCACCAATCTCATCGATTCTAAATAACCTAGTAGTTGATACAGCGTCGTTAAATAACCTACTAAAATAAAATATTATTCTGCGTATAATTCTATACATCTCATATTGTTTTTTGAAGGAATATATATGTATATATATATATATATATATATATATATATATATATATACAGTGAAACCTGTTCAAATCGGAACCTGAACAATCCGGAATCCTGTCTATTTCGGAACAATTTATTGGTCCCGGCGAAATTTGTATATATTATGTGTAATTTTTCCGGAATAAAACGGAAACTGTCCAACACGGAAACGAAAACTGTCTGCTACTGTTCAAAACGGAAACAATATTTTGGACACACTATATTTGTAACTATATTTTGAAACAGCGTGTAATTTCAAGGAATATACGAAATACTGTATGTAGGTCACTAAGATAAAAACAAGTTTTCTTTGCAAAATTGTAGAGGGTACGAGGGCGTGTTGGCCTGTCGGTCATACATTTTATTACCCTGTTGACTAGGCAGACGAGTCCCTTCAAAGATTTTCACACCCGTATACTGTCGTAGCTAAACGGAGCGCAAGTGTAGTGATTTCCAGGTTTAAAAAAAAGTTGCATAAAATGTGACATTAACATTAAGTGATGAAGTAAAAGTTATCGAGATAAAGGAAAATTAGAAACAAAGTCTATGTGAAATAATATTGAAGTATAGTTGTGGAAAACTCAGGTGTAACACTAAAAAATAAAGATCATAATGAGTGAGTGGCGTGCGGCCGATATTGGTGACACAAAAGGAACCAGAAAGCAACTGTTTATGTGGAAATAAATGAACTGTTGTGAGAGTGAGTTCTTCATGACCTTTCAAAGAACAAGCCAATTTCTGGATCTGTTCTGCAAAGCAAGCTATTGAACTGGGGAAGAAATTAAATAAACCAGAATTCAAGGCTTCTACTAGATGACTCCTAGTCTAATTAATTAATAATGTGCATGATATGCAATACAGTATTAGAGTATAGTGTTAGATATTAAATAGAATGAGATTAGTGAACTTTAGTAATGTTTAATGACTAATGAGTGAGTTACGATAATATTTACACAGAAAATGAGATTTTAATCAAGATGATTCACCAACGTAATAAGCGACAGAAAGCTGATTTAATGTGATGAGTGTTAAACGGAATATTTTGTAGTTCTTGCAGTTTGCGGCATGCCATTTTGTTTTTCATGTATATGAATGACAAAATATTCCATTTTAATGTCACACCTGAATAACACGGAAACCTGTCCACAACGGAAAAAAAATTAGGACCATGTCACTTCCGTCTTGAACAGGTTTCACTGTATATACTGGGTGTTCAATTCAAAATGTGTCTTGGCTCGCTGTATGCCGTCATGTGGCTAGCTGATGAGCCTAGAGAATTCAATCTTCCTACACTTCCGCAGCTCAGGTGTATAATCTAAGAGGCAGAGAAGTTGGCTAGCAAGTACGGCGTTCATTCTGAAGAGTACGTGCCGATACGTACGGTAACGCCGGTAGTGGCAGGAATGTGAACTGTTTGGAAATAAGTACTGTCGGGATATGTGGAGAGGGTTAAGACGATTACTTACGTATTTGTTGACATTAACTTCGACGGTCAACATGGACACGGAGCATTTGATTTGTGTTGTGGAATGTTACCGTACGCAACCGATGATAACAAATACCCTGCGTACGACTTGCCGGCGCAAAACACAGTTCGAAAGAGGTTATGGTAGCACACAGACCGTACAGGCCGCCATCTGTTGCTACGACGTTCAAGTTATACCGTACACGTTCTCAAGTTCAGATTGAAGAACGCCTTAAATAATAGGCAACTTCTCTAACATATAAAATGAAACTCGCTTCAAATCGGTGACCCAACAACAGTGACGTCATGACACACTTTGAAATGAACAGCCAGTATAATGTTCGTGAAACGTTAGTAGGAAGCTCGAAAGTAATTCGTCCCCTCATCACCCTGGAAATTCCCACCCCACGCCACTGTTTCGTCTAAAAAAAGCATTTTCATCGTCCCGCAGATCAATACATTGTGTATAATACAGACCGTCTCCAAACAGAGGGGTGTGGAACAGTTGCCTCCCGCAGTCTGCTTTTACAGGCGTATTCCCTCCTGTTGATGAAGGTCGAATGTGAAGGACATACCCATTCCCTCCCGGCTAAATCTTATTTAGAAATACAAGTAGCCTCTTCCCTTCGTTTTTACTGTACTGTACGCGGAGTAATACCATTTTGTGACGCACCCTAGCCACTGCGATCGCATTTTGTTTCCGTTCAAAGCATGCGCGAGTAGTTCTGTGGTTGCATTGCAGCAGTGTTGGTAAGCGTGCGCCGTTCGCTTCTAGTGCAACAATTGTCGTTCTGTAGTTGTAATGGGCTATTTAGTACTATGACTGAGATAACGAAAATTTTAAGTGAAAAGGGAAAGGACTTAATTTTATATAAGGGATTTAAATTCAGTTTTCAGAAGACTTTGAAGGACGGCGTACAAAGATGGACGTGCATTAAAAAACTGTGTAAGAGCTTCATTAAAACCGATGCAAATGCTGAAATAATGATTGAACGAAATGTTGAACATAATCATGAATGTGTGAGTTCCCGCATCTTGAACCGAGATGTAATTCGAAACTCTGCTAAATACAAAGCCATCGAAGATATATCAGAAACACCATGCAACATTTTACATAATGAGGTAAGCCTTACTAAAATACAGTAGTTAATAACAGATATTACTTCGGAATATGTATGATAAGAACTTTGTGTTAAATATTGACGTACCTTGTTAACATGTTTCGACCTATTTTCGGTCATCTTCAGAACTGGTCGTTGTTGGTCTTGGCGACTCTTGTTTCCTGTGAGGGTGCGTTCGTAGTGTAGAGTCAAAGAGTGTGTGTGTTTTGAAATTGAGTTGTGTGTTGAGAATATCGTTGGGGTGTGTTTTCGTGTGTCTGTATATTTCATATTATTCTAGTGTGTTGAGTTTCTGGCTTTTTGGTTCATGTGCAGTATTTCCATGTCTGTGTTCATGTCTCTGTACGTGTGGTTGGCATTTGTGACCTGTTCTGCATATATATACAACCACACAAGCGTATACAAACTCAAATGTAATACCTGCAACAACTTCTACATAGGACAGACAGGCAGATCATTTCAAACACGTTACAAAGAACACGTCATCAAAGCCATAACAAAATTACAAAACACCTCCACATATGCAGAAAACATCACAAATGCCAACCACACCTACAGAGACATGAACACAGACATGGAAATACTGCACATCCAACCAAAAAGCCAGAAACTCAACACACTAGAACAATATGAAATATACAGACACACGAAAACACACCACAACGATATTCTCAACACACGCCTCAATTTCAAAACACATACACTCTTTGACTCTACACTACGAACGCACCCACACAGGAAACAAGAGGCGCCAAGACCAACAACGACCAGTTCCGAAGATGACCCAAAATAGGTCGAAACATGTTAACAAGGTACATTAATATTTAACACAAGAAAGTTCTTATCATGCATATTCCGAAGAGATACAGCGTTAAAAGTTGTGTAATCAAGATGTATAACAGATATTACATGCTTTAAGAAAAATATTCATATTTATATTTAGCTCATCCGGACATTTATACTAGACGACACAGCGAAAAAGCGTACCTATCGGCGAACCCCGGAACTACAGTATGTGACGTCATTCTTCATCCACAAGTATCGTCAGTTCCAGTTATACTAGAACAGTTCAGGAATGATAATACATGGTGAAGTGAGACAAATCTGTTACAAAGCTATTACATTTTGACTCGGAGAAGGAAGCTGGTGTAAACATACTGTACCTATATCCAATACAACGATACGTGTTGCTGGGAATAAATAAAGCCACTGTTTGTAAGATAGGGCCTACGGAAAGAAGGTATGCCAGCTGTAAAACAAGAGCCTAATATTACAAATCCGAAGAAATGTCGACCAGCTCCTGCAAATAAAATTAGACATCAGATTCACAAATGTTACTGTGATCATAAAGAAGTATAAGCTTTATGAAAGTTAAATAATTGGTATAGAACGAGATATGGGTTCAAAGATAGTGAGGAAACACTGAGAAGAGTTTTTAAAGCTATTGGATGAAAATTTAAAAAGTTTAAAATGTTATGGTTTATTTAACGACGCTCGCACTTGCAGAGGTTATATCAGCGTCGCCGGATGTGCCGGAATTTTGTCCCGCAGGAGTTCTTTTACATGCCAGTAAATCTACTGACATGAGCCTGTCGCATTTAAGCACACTTAAATGCCATCGACTTGGCCCGGGACCGAACCTGCAACTTTGGGCATAGAAGGAGAGCGCTATACCAACTCGCCAACCACGTTGACTTTAAAAAGTATAAAAATATAAAAACAAAAGACGCTTGCTAATAGAGCGCACAGTTAGTGCAGAAATACGTGCTGTATATCTTCGTTTCGTGAGAAAGAATGATGCAGGCGAACAAAAGCCTGTAGTCTACAAAAATATTGGCAAGATTTGAATGAGTCAGATGTATACAGGCCTCTACTGCAGTGCGAGAGGAAGATGATTGTCGTCCATGCTGGTGGTGATAGAGGATTTATTTCGAGAACATTTTTTATGTACCAAGCCAAATCAAAATGTCATTATCATAACTAGGGCCAGGATTTTGATGAAATTGCATCTTTTTTCTAATAAGCCAGAAACATGGCTGCTTTAGTATTTATGTGTTATGTGATAAACTGAGTGTTATAACCTCTTCAGTCCCGAATTTGCAATTTTTGGAAAAAAAAAAAAAAATCGTCACATCATTCTGGGGTTCCAAAATCCCAAATCAAGTCTTCACAGAAAATCAAATTTTGGGGCAATTTTGACTTCTTCGTGCCCCAAAATTTTGAATTTAATTTATAAATCTGGCATAGAAATGTTGCAAAAGTGATACTCTTCATTTCTATCAAATTTAATTATTCAAAAATTCAAAAGTATCCAAGATACTGCAAAAAATTAAAATAAAATTATGTATAGTATACGATACGGCGGCCGCGTAGCTCAGTTGGTAGAGCAGCTGGCTACGGACTGGAAGGTCCGGAGTTCGATCCCAGGTGGCGACAGGATTTTTTCTCGTTGCCAAACTTTCAGAACGGCCCCGAGGTTCACTCAGCCTCCTATAAAATTGAGTACCGGGTCTTTCCCGGGGGTAAAAGACGGCCAGAGCGTGGTGCCGACCACACCACCTCATTCTAGTGACGAGGTTATGGAAAGCATAGGGCTCTACCTCCATGCCCCCCCAAGTGCCTTCATGGCATGTTACGGGGATACCTTTACCTTTTTACTTTTATAGTATACGATACACCAGGACTGAAGAGGTTAAGACATATTTGTTAGGGCATTTTTTCTGCATGTTTTGCCTCTTACAACTCATAAGAGCATCTTTTGTTTTATTCGGACATTTTTTAGGCATTTTCATTTAATTTTTCCAATAAATCCCCATTATTGATATAAAATAATGTTTATTTCCTTTAATATTTTGTCGACATATTTTGTTCATTAATACCCATTATTTTTTTACTTGGTTATTTAACGACGCTGTATCAACTACGAGGTTATTTAGCGACGATGGAATTGGTGATACCTATATGATATTTGGCGAGATGAGGCCGAGGATTCGCCATAGATTACCTGAAATTTGTCTTACAGTTGGGAAAAACCTCGGAAAAAACCCAACCAGATAATCAGCACGAGCGGGAATCGAACCCGCGACCGAGAGCAACTCCGGATTGGCAGGCAAGCGCCTTAACCGTCCAAGCTACGCCGGTGGCTAATACTCATTATTTTGTATAATATTTCAATCGTTTTTCTACACAAATATTGCCATTTTAGCGTAGTAAACTCCAACCACCCCTTCAATATAGACTCCTCTATACCTGCTAATTCCGGATAAGAGTGGCCTTGTGGTGGACTACATAGAAACTACATCAGGTAAAAAGTGTACCACTTAGAAAAAATATGTAAAATTAAATAAACTTAAATGTTGGTACTAGAATTTAATTTAATTACTAGTCTAAATATTAAATTGCGATAGAAAATCTGAAAAAGTACAAGTCTCCAGGTATCGATCAAATTCCAGCAGAATTAATACAAGAGGGTGGAAGTGCATTATATAGCGAAATTTATAAACTTGTACTTGCTATCTGGGAAAAGGAAATTGTACCAGAACAATGGAAGGAGTCCATAATTGTACCCATTTTTAAAAAGGGGGGACAAAACCAACTGTGGTAACTTTCGAGGAATATCACTTTTGTTGCCGTCGTACAAAATTTTGTCCAATATTCTTTTGAGAAGATTAACTCCGTACGTAGATGAAATTATTGGGGATCATCAGTGCGGTTTTCGGCGTAATAGATCGACTATTGATCAGATTTTTTGTATTCGACAGATATTGGAGAAAAATGGGAGTATAGGGGTACAGTACATCAGTTATTCATAGATTTCAAAAAGGCATATGACTCGGTTAAGAGGGAAGTATTATATGATATTCTTATTGAATTTGGTATTCCCAAGAAACTAGTTCGATTAATTAAAATGTGTCTCAGTGAAACATACAGCAGAGTCCGTATAGGCCAGTTTCTATCTAATGCTTTTCCAATTCACTGTGGGCTAAAGCAGGGAGATGCACTATCACCTTTACTTTTTAACTTCGCTTTAGAATAGGCCATTAGGAAAGTTCAGGATAACAGGCAGGGTTTGGAATTGAACGGGTTACATCAGCTTCTTGTCTATGCGGATGACGTGAATATGTTAGGAGAAAATACACAAACGATTAGGAAAACACGGAAATTTTACTTGAAGCAAGTAAAGCGGTCGGTTTGGAAGTAAATCCCGAAAAGACTAAGTATATGATTATGTCTCGTGACCAGAATATTGTACGAAATGGAAATATAAAAATTGGAGACTTATCCTTCGAAGAGGTGGAAAAATTCAAATATCTTGGAGCAACAGTAACAAATATAAATATAAATGACACTCGGGAGGAAATTAAACGCAGAATAAATATGGGAAATGCGTGTTATTATTCGGTTGAGAAGCTCTTATCATCCAGTCTGCTGTCCAAAAATCTGAAAGTTAGAATTTATAAAACAGTTATATTACCGGTTCTTCTGTATGGTTGTGAAACTTGGACTCTCACTCTGAGAGAGGAACATAGGTTAAGGGTGTTTGAGAATAAGGTGCTTAGGAAAATATTTGGGGCTAAGAGGGATGAAGTTACAGGAGAATGGAGAAAGTTACACAACACAGAACTGCACGCATTGTATTCTTCACCTGACATAATTAGGAACTTAAAATCCAGACGTTTGAGATGGGCAGGGCATGTAGCAAGTATGGGCGAATCCAGAAATGCATATAGAGTGTTAGTTGGGAGACCGGAGGGAAAAAGATCTTTAGGGAGGCCGAGACGTAGATGGGAGGATAATATTAAAATGGATTTGAGGGAGGTGGGGTATGATGATAGAGACTGGATTAATCTTGCACAGGATAGGGACCGCTGGCGGGCTTATGTGAGGGCGGCAAAGAACCTTCGGGTTCCTTAAAAGCCATTTGTAAGTAAGTAAGTAAGTAAGTCTAAATATTAAGTAATACAAAACCTCTTTTCCTACTTAGCCAATTATGTACGAACAATTTTTAGGGCATTTTAAGGGCATTTTTGAAAGATTTTTAGATCATAAATGCATTGTTTTTAGGACATTTTTTCATGATTTATAGGTCACCAAAATCCTAAGCCTAATCATAACAAAATGAATAATGAAAATTATGTAAAATGGTTGACCATACAATTACTCCCAAGGTTTCCAAGGGGAAGCATTGTAGTTATCATAATAAACAAGACAATAGATCTGCAATATTAAGAAGTTGTAAGCAACAGTGGCTTACTGACAACGGTGTAGCTTTCGACAGCTCCGACGAGCCATGGGATATTTGTTTAGCCACTTCATGAATAAGCAGATTTCATAAGGTAATGTATATTAAGTTACCTTTAAATGTTATATCAGTATGTTTTAATGTTGGAAGCAAAGTAAACAAACGAGTTTTAATAGTCTTAAGTAATAATGACGATAACAATAACAATTATTTGTTTAATACTGTGTAAACACTCGTGATGCCCCACTTCGATTACTGTGATATTCTGCTTACTGACCTAAGCGTTACTTCGGCGCAGAGACTACAACGTGTTCATAATACGTGCGTCCGTTTCGTCTGCAATATTCGCCGGGCTGATCACGTAACACTATCCCTCGAAATGTTGTCCTGGCTCCGTCTAGAAGATCGTAGAAAAATCCACTGTCTTTCCCTTCTCTTTCACATATTGCATTTCTCCACTCCTGTCTATCTTGCGTCTCGTTTTCAAAATTTATCCACCCATCATAACCTAGACACACGATCACAACACTCCTCAATATTATCCATTCCCTCCCACCGAACATCGTCATATTCATCTTCTTTCACAGTGGCTGTTCCTCGACTTTGGAATTCCCTACCGAGTAATGTCAGGGACTGTCAGACATCAAATCAATTTAAGAATAGGCTAACGAAATATTTTTCTATCAATTATTGTCAACAATAATAGCTCTTTCAGGTTTCTCAGTGTTTAATGGTTATATATATCACAGATAAATATCTAAATTATCTCATTATTATTATTATTATTACTATTATTATTATTATTACTATTATTATTATTATTACTATTATTATTACCATTATTATTATTATCATTATTATTATAACTATTTCTTACCAGTGTCTATTATTGTCACACTAACATTAGTTATCCAATATTCATTATTTACTTTCATGTTGTTTTATGATCTAGATATTAATGTAATAACTATGTAAGCAAATGTATTTAATTAGTATTAGAGTCTGGCTGGGCGGAAGAGAAGGCCTACTGGCCTTAGCTCTGCCAGATTAAATAAATAAATTATTAAGGAAATAAATTATTACAGTTATCAGCCATTACGGATCCACTTATGTGCTCCAGTTTGTATATGGTGCGTAGTGTACACTAGTGTATGAACACAACGATACGAGCCTTTCTTGCTATCACCAATCCCATCGACTCTAAATAACCCAGTAGTTGATACAGCGTCGTTAAGTAACTTCCTAAAAATGATAAGGCCTTTTGGTACGTCCGTTCTCCATCAAAACTTCTGCAGACCATTCTTTCAACGTGTTCTTCGTCTTTTACGTTTCTTCGTCACATTGGTCTATAATATATAATTTGAACTGGTAATGGAAAGTACGGGAAAACGATTGAACGGATTTTAATAAATGACCGCTCATTTTGAAGCTTGGAACCCAAAGTTTTTCATAAAAATAGTAGTTTTCAGTGAAATGTCAATTTTTCAACATAATTTTCCTATGTTATAAAATCCATCTGTCTAATTTCATTTCAGAATAAAACAAAACACACACTACAGTAAACAATATTACAGGATAAGCCATGATATGAAAGAATGCTGACATATTTAGAGCTCAAAATAAATTGGTTATTAAAAACTGCAAGACTTACTAAAAATAATTTTCAGGTCTGATTCTGTAGTGCTATATTGATGATATGAAAGTGAAACGTTTTTGGGTTATATAAGTAGATGTAGAGAATATCTTAAATTAGACATTGATTTCTATAATTAACTGAGTGGTGGCTATATATATATATATATATATATATATATATATATATATATATATATGTGTGTGTGTGTGTGTGTTACTGAAAACTATAAAACTTACGTAAGATAATAATACTGTTATTAAAATTCAAATATTTTTACACTTATTAATCAAGTGGGGTTGGGTCTTTTTCATATATTTAATGGCGGTGTGGTGTAGATATTTATATGCGTGATTCTCTTCAGTATTGACTTGAGAGAGCGCAAAAATCAGGGCTTCTAAGGAAAGGCCAAAAGGAAAATTAGAGCGCTCCCAATCCGTGTGCTTTTCCGCTGTGTCGACTAGTACAGGCTCATTCACAATGAAAATTAAACATAACGTAAGCGTTAACTTAAGAATATAAACGTTTCGGTAAAATCAAGAAGTCATACCATCATTCACGATGGGAACATAAACATAACAGCAAACATACTTGGTAACCATGGAAACATAACAACGACGCCATTTCCTCATTCTGTCGTATACTTCAGCGCTCCACGATTGTGTTCTGTTTGCAAATCACGTAAGCATAAGCATGAAAGTTTGGAGTTTGCAAACATTCATGTTAACGTCTTACGGTAATGTTTATATCAATGCTTATGTGAATCATTGTGAATGATGCCATTTGGTAGCCTGGGCGCAAACTTCTGTGTTTATGTTACGGTTATGTTTAATTTTCATTGTGAATGGGCCTTAAGCTATCTAATGGTCAACAAACATCAGTCCCTCATCAGTAGTTTTGATAAAGGTATAACTACTACTATTCTAGAGTATGTGTCTAAAGTCGCCTATTGCAATACGCCAAATGTATTTCTTTGAAATTAGATGGATCTCTAAATATGAGCATGTTTCTAACTTCATCTTATCTTAGTTGTTATTAATACCAACAAGTTAACTTGTGCAAGTTAATGTTTTTTTTTTTATCGAGTGGAAAATAGTGCATAACCTCCGTGAACCTGTTTTCAATTGGGAGGGAACAAAACTGTACCTTAATGGGGGAGGGAATGGGGTTGTCTATTTTGGAGGTAATCGGGCAACTCCGAAATAGAGTACTCCAAATTTTATTAAAATGAAGTGACCTTAGCTTCTTTAGAGACTACTAGCTGTTTATTAGTAATAAAGGTAATAATGCTTTATCTTCATTTTTCGGCATACATTATTACTAAGATTTGGAGAGTAATGTTCAATCGATAATTCAGTGAGATAGTTGGTTATCCAATTTCGTGCAGTTGCCCTCACTGCACTGTCAGATACGATCGATCGCCTAGCGAGTAAGAGCGCTCTACCCGGCAAATCTGCTTCTATCGTTGCTATACGGCAGATTAAAGCACTGAGCTGAAAGAAAACTGTTTAACATTGAAGTATTGTACAAAGTCAGCTGAAGATCTGCCACACTTAATATTTCGTTGACTAACTACGTGATACTACGTACTTTTGACCAATAAAACGGTACGAAAGGACGTTTCAACAAATCATGGTTGTTTATCGCTATAATTTTATCACTTCCCAGCATTTGTTTGTTTTATCACTTCTCTAGAATTTGTTTCTTTGTTTGCCAACCTTTCAAACTGCAAATTCTTTACGGTACTATGAAACATGTTTTACTATCGTCATTTGTTTTCCGCATAGGTATCAACTGAAAATGGGGGCTCTGTTTAAACGTTTTGGTGAAGGTAACATTAGTGAAATAGAATTTTAGTAAGTTAATTAATACCTATTTTATCGTGTTAGAGTACTTTATTTCTTCTAATTTTTATATACTTTCTTCTGTTTTTATCACCTCCCTACCACTTGTTTCTTTGTTTGCCAACTTTCAAAATGAAAATTCTCTACTGTACTACAAAACATGTTTTGCGATCGTCTTTTTTTACCGCACAGGTAGTCAACTGGAAATGGCGGCTCCGTTCAAATGTTTTGGTGAAGCTAACATTAGTGAAATAGGATTTTAGTAAGTCAATTAATATTTTATTGCATTAGAGTACTTTATTTCTTCTAATCGTATAACACTCAATTAAATCCCACTCGAGTTTTGATTTTTTCAACAGTAATCTCACTAGAGGTTTTGATTTATCTAGAGAAAATCAAAACTCGAGTGGGATTTAATTGACTATTACACGATTAGAAGAAAGTATATAAAGATTAGAAGTAACAAAGTACTCCAATACAATAAAATATTAATTGACTTACGAAAATACAACTGTCTTCAAATGTATTATTGTACCATCTCAACATTACGCTAGATGGCAGTAGTGTGTTATGATTAGCTGTTTTCTTGTTATCAGTTGTGCCAACTATGGAATCTTCATTGAACTCTGTGGACGGTTACTAGTCAAGAAGGCTTTGTTGATTAAGTTTCATTTTTATTAAAACATTTGCATTCCACTTCAATCATCCGGATCCCAGTAATCAACGTCACTTGACAGATGATTTTTAATAAATCTTAGTATTAAACAATCTCTGATAC
Organism: Periplaneta americana; assembly: GCF_040183065.1. Classification (NCBI taxonomy): domain Eukaryota; kingdom Metazoa; phylum Arthropoda; class Insecta; order Blattodea; family Blattidae; genus Periplaneta; species Periplaneta americana. The sequence continues at coordinate 163,191,246 of NC_091127.1, read as the reverse complement.
GTGACTATCCATAACATCATAAATATAGCAGAAGCTATAACAAACAGAACCTAAATAATATGAACGAGTGTTAGAAAAGTTTTAATTAGGGATGATGAAATAAACAAGAAACGTTTTAATTAACGATGTTTAAATAAAAAATAAACGTGAATAATTTTAAAAGAAACAATTATTGAAGTACAATTTTCAAATTTGAATGTTTTTAGTGGTTGGTGGTTCAGTTGATGTTATATTGGACGTTTGCGTAAAAGAAGTGAACTCGTCGAAGTACATGGTGTATCCCTCAACTTATTCAGGATTTCCGAATGGTGCTCTTCATTTATTTGTAAATAGGGTTTCAGGGAAGATGCATAGCTATGACCAGTGATCTTTATTAATTCTTGTTCTTGAATGCCAATGCGAGTCATATTTGAAAGTGCTGTGCATCGACTGGAGTTTTTTTGACGTCCAGACCAGTGCAGTTTGAAATGTTGGCAAACAAAGAAACAAATGCTAGGGTAGTGATAAAAACAAACAAATGCTAGGGACGCGATAAAATTAAACAAATGCTAGGGACGCGACAAAATTGTACGATTAGCAGCCATGATTGTTTGAAAGACGTCCTTTCGTACCGTTTTATTGGTCAAAAGTAGTGTGACGTAGTAAAAGTGTAATAGTCTAGATAAATCAAAACCTCTAGTGAAATTACTGTTGATAAAATCTATAGGATGCATCTGATATCTCTCGTATTTTCGTCATTACAATATTTTATTTTTATTTCAAGTGTAGTATTACCAATAGGCGACAAAGAAATGCCCTCAGCGTATTGTTTGCCAAAGACGTACCATATTCCAGAAGACATTGTCTACTAGCCTACATAGTCAAGGCGAGGAGAACCATGGGAAGAAGGAAAGCCGATTTTTAACACGGAATGTTTATTCGTGAGTGTCAAATGAAAAAAATAAAATCTTAATGAAGTTTCAACATCTGACGTCAATTGATTAGCAACGGCAATGAGTTACGTCACGCTATTCTGACGTCACTTGCTTTGTAACGGATCAGACTTCATGTTATTCTCTATTTGTTTTTGTCACCTAACTATAACGAACAATGTTTTTATTGAAACATAGCAATGCTCTGTACTAGTCCTTATACAACCCTGAGTTGATGTAAACACGATTTGTATAACACGCAACGTAGTTAACTTCAAAAGTTCGGTGTCCGAACTTCCATCCCTACTTATTACTAGAGCCCGTATGTTTAGGCATTTATAAAGTTAAAATAGGCAGGCAAAAAAGGCAATAAAAACGTAAAAAAAAAGGCACAATAAATTTTGAAATAGGCATTACAAATTTTAAAAAGGCATAATATATTTCAACAATAAATTTAAATTACATAACATAAGTCACGCTTTTTTATTTCGTAGCTAACAAAGTTGACTTATAAAATACTTTTTTTTTTTCGTAATTAACTGTCTTTCACAAACCTTACGTAACAAAACTGTTCCATCGGTTGAAAACACATGGGCATCAAATTCACTAACGTAAACATGAAGTTTACTTTGCAATGGGTTTACTGAATTTAGGCATTCTAGCTAACCGATCTTATACCTTCTGTCTAGAGATGGGAACGATATATCGGTTTTTACGAAATACCGATATTTTCGTCTCGATATAGCAATATATCGATATCGAAATTTTGATTCAATATATCGTATAATATATCGGTTTTCTTATAAATTTATCGATTTTTGGTGTGGAATTATTATCATTAGCAACAACAACAAAATCCACACTAGACAACTCCGATAATTCCCGAGAGATGGCGCTACTGAATGTGGACAGTTACTTAATTGAGCAACCTCACTCAGTACCTTGTTCTAATTGGCTGGACTGGAATTCGAATTCAAACTGTTTAATATGCAGCACCAAATTCAAAATGCAACGTGTGCGAACGTGAGACAGACGGGAGGTTTATCTACTACTGTTTTAATATTGTTATTAATGTTCTCCAAGGCAGAAGCAACTCCCACCCTGAAAGGGAACCGTCTGACCTCAAAAACGGGTATCAAAACTTTTATTTCTACAGTATATCCTGAAATGGAAAGAGAAACAAGAATTTAATACCGATGTGACATTTGTTTACGCTATGATTTCTATGCACAACCTAGTGCTGACATTCTGTTTTCTTATTATATCTTTCTAGTGCATAACATTCTATCCCTATCATAATCACCATTGTTGTTTGGAATGTTCGAGTGTAACAATAACTTGGAATGGGAACTTACTAAAGGAAGATTGTATCATATCAACTGTGAAGTTTGTTAAAACTTGTAACATTGTAAGTACGGTTTACTTACATTTAAAAATGATTACATTGTTAGGTAAAAAAGAGCAATAATTATTAATCTGTGTTCTGGATTTGAATCCTATATAACATTAGAATAATTGAATCGTGTTCCAATATCAAATACTTAACCATGTAGAGTTCACTTAACTCTTTTCCACTATCATTTAAGCTCCCTTGCCTCCACCATAATTTTGATTTAGGTTAGGACCTATATCATATTATGGTATTGAAAATGTATTCTTTATTGTTACAATTTTACATGTATGCTTTTGACTGTTATTTAAATGGTAAAAAGGAAAATTACAATTTAAGTAATTTTATTCTAATACAGTAAATGTACGCCTGAAAATGCAATTTGCTTATAGAATAGCGATATATCGATAATCGTTCGATATATCGATATATTTTCTGCGATACATATCGTTTATCGAAATTAGGTTTGCAATATATTGTAATATCAATAAATCGGTATTTAATTTATTTCCTTCATCACTACTTCTGTCACCCGACAATAACTGACTGTTCCTCACTCAAATTTCTTTCTCTTACAATAATAAACACATGTAGCACAAAATTGTAACAGATATATTTGAAAATATGAAAGCAAATAATTGAAATTGCAACGTGACAACTTCTATGAGAACGAGCTTAATATTTAAAATTATAAAGCTGATTGTTGGTATCGTGAAGAATGACAATATTATATTTGTAACTGTGGATTGTCGATCATTATTCATATTACACCAATAGTATTAAAGCACGATTATTAGCAGATTAAGCACCCAAATAAATTACTTTTATTTACTATTGTTAGTAAAGTCAGTCATTGTTTTAGAAGGGGAGTTGGTCATCGAATGCAAAATAATGGTAAAAATAGCCTATCTTATGGCAGTCATAAATATAATAGTCTACTATTTATCAATGGTTTTTCATTTTTGTTAGCTATGTGTGTATACATATTAAGCTTTAAAATGAAAAAGAATGGTGACTCTAGAGTAAATCTGTATCCTTAAATTAATTTTTTTAATTAAGCACAACTTTTTTTATAAATTCACTACATGTCTGTGATTAGGTACACTCTATTCACTTATTATAACACATATTAAATTGAAAATTTGACCACTTACTGCTAATAGATACTAAAACATACCCTACTAAATTTATTCATATATCTGTAATATTATGGGTATAGGGCTTACAGTAATCAGCACCGTCAATAAATTAAAAAAAATTGAAGATTATTATAAGTCCTATGCCCATAATATTACAGATATTTTAATAATTTTAGTAGGGTATATTTTAGTATCTATTAGCAGTAAGTGGCCAAAATCTTAATTAAATGTGTGCTATGATAAGTGAATAGAGTGTACCTAATCACAGGTGTGTAGTGAATTTATATAAAAAAATATGTTTAAATTCAAAAATTAATTTAAGGGTAAGATTTACACTAGATTAACCATTCTTTTTTCATTTTAAAGTTTAATGTGTATACATATATCCCTAAAAAATTGAAATAGCTGTGGTAAATAGTATTATGTTTCTGACTGCTTGAAGATAGGCTATTTTTTAAATTACTTTGCATGCGATAACGTCCAATTCCCCTTAAATTTCATACACATTACATTACAATTAATTAGAAAATTGCAAATAAAGAAGAAATATTGCTTTAAAATGACAAAAAAAGCCATTTATTATTAAGAAACACCTTAAAAAAGGCAAAATAGACAAAATAAAAATTGGCCGTATCACTTTGATTTACTCCAAATCACATTTATATCTATGAAAATAATGATTTACTTCCAACTAGTAAAAAAGGCATTTTGTCAAACATTCTGGCTCTACTCACTACATAATGGCATGTCATTAATAAGAAAATTTGTGTGTAAAATACGTAGGAAATCTCTATCTACGATTCCGAAAAGTTTGAACGAAGCGATACAGCAGTAAGTAGTTTGATAGATAAAATTAAATAGCACTGAATGGCGTAGATAAAAATAGCCAGCCTCCCGTTTGAATGCGAATGCGATATTTTGACTTCGAAATTCTATTACCGTATTCTACAAAAATTCTTATGAAACGGAATAAATACAACTGGACACAGGAAAGTCAAGATCTCCGATCTCTAGTCATTAGTTCAGCTCTCACCACAAAAACACAAACCTCTTGTCAGATTTCTCCTCTCTTCGAAGTTCTTAGCTGCAGTAGTTTTCCCGCCTGACCAGTAGATGGCAGCAGAAGCTTGAATTAGGTCGCCATTGACCTTGCGGAGTACGGTGCAATCAAAATCAAAATGCGCAACTGTCGACTTTTCATCTGCGCAAGGTTATTCAAGTTGCGCAAGCATCCATTTCGATCGGTTCAGTCCGCACAATTTTCCCTGCCACGACTAGAGAGGAAGTGATATGATCACTTATGATCGGTAAACTTCGTACTCCGTCCAATCTGTGTTTAGCGAGACCCGTCTATTCCGGGCCCGGGTCTGCGGCAGCCATCATGATGACCATGTACAGTCAACGCGGGAACCAACTGACTCTCCTCGATGGATACAAGTACCGAAGGTATTACATGAATGAACAACAACAGAAATGGAGGTGCACAGTGAAAATCTGCAATGCTAAAATAGTTACAAATGCTACAGGAAACGTGCTTTTAACAAAAGAAGGGAGTCACAACCATGAGAGAGATGAGACTGTACACCGTCAGGTGGTCACGAACGCCGCTAAACGCAAAGCCCGTGAAGAAGACCTGTTCGACAGACCTACAAAATTAATCAAAAAAGAAATCTGCTCTGCCCCGAAGGAAATCCGTGAGAAAATAACAACCGTGGATATCAACCTGACAAGAAGAAACTTGTATACTCAACGAAGGAAACTTTTCCCGGCGCCACCAAAAGCTTCGCAGGAGGTTAATGAAATTATAGAAATACTGAAGACGGAAAACAGTGACGGAGAAGATTTGCTATTGGTCAACGATCCAGTAAGTAACAAAATGGTATTTTATAAAATTACAAATCTTCCGTATTTGGTAGAATGATCAATATAATTTATTATAGTGGGCGATATCTTTAAGTACTACGCAAAACATTTTTTACAACTGTGTACGACACATCCAGTAGAAAATAGGAACAATAGTAAAGGCAGAAGAAATAGGCGGGGTTTTGATCTTATACGGAAACTACTCACTCGACACTTTCTCTAGCGGTTTATGCCCTGAACAAAGAGACCTTCCTGTGGCTGCGTTCGAATGCTAGTTGTTGACAAGTGCTCGTCTGTGATATTACCACAGTCTAGTATATACAGTCGCGAAGCTCAATACGTAGTAAATATGCAAACATTAGGTAGTTCCAAACTTTGAAAATTGGGACAATTATAATTCAGTATGAAAAAAAAACAACAAAATTAATTTTTTTATATATTTTTTTTATTGGGTTGTTTTACGATGCTGTATCAACATCTAGGTTATTTAGCGTATGAATGAAATGAAGGTGATAATGCCGGTGAAATGAGTCCGGGGTCCAGCACCGAAAGTTACCCAGTATTTGCTCGTATTGGGTTGAGGGAAAACCCCGGAAAAAACCTCAACCAGATAACTTGCCCCGACCGGGATTCGAACCCGGGCCACCTGGTTTCGCAGCCAGACGCGCTGACCGTTACTCCACAACAAAATTAATTATAAGTAAACTAAAGGCTGATTCACAATAAACCTGGAACGGAAACGACAACGAGAACGGAAATGTTAAAATATATGTATTTAAATGTTAGCATTTACTATTAACTATTGTGAATGCTGACATTTAAATACATATATTTTAACAATATTTCTGTTCTCGTTCTTGTTATCGTTTCCATTCCCGGTTTATTGTGAACCAGCCTTAACTGGAATATCAAAATGAAAATTTATGTATTGCATGTCCACGTTGTAAGAAATATGTGGTAAACGTTTCAGATTAATTGGTGTAAAATATAGAAGTTTAGAAATTTCACAGTTCCATAGCTTTAAAGTAAGACAAACAATGTTGTGGGGGAAGGTTTGTATTCCTCCGCAGTTACTGCTTTTCTGTAACGCCCTGTTCTGAGTCCCTGTGTTCTTTTACAACTTAGCGTGACGAGCTCCAAGCCTCCCCAGCAGACGCCATGTTCAGCAACTCGTGGCCGGAGCAGCAGATCCAGGTGTCCGCCGAGGAGGACGAGGAGCCCGAGGCGAAGAAGGTGAGGGTGTCGACGCCTGACGTGGACGTGGACACTGCCCCTGCAGGGAGCAGGGACCCGCTCGACATGTTCTTCTGCTCCATGTGTGAGAGCACCAAGCGTCTGCAGGTCGACCTGCAGCTGAGGGTCAAGAGACAGCTGTTCGAGGCCGTCGCACAGGCAGAAGAAGAGCAGCAAGCGAGAACGTTGCTCTCCAGGGCCAACAGTGTCCCCTACTGAACGCAAGCGGTTTAGATGCGGTGGTGAACCTTCACAGGCTAAGTTTTCAACACATGTTTAATGATCATTTATTACATTCTTGACAAAGTGAGCGAGTGATTTTATTTTCGTCTGAAGTGTTAATCACTTGTTTTTATTTCGAGTGATTAGAATGACACTTTATTAACATTATTTGATTCTGCGATACCGTATTGTCGTAAAAAAATCTTGGCTTCTTTTTTGATAATAATCTAAGTTGGAGTTTTCAAGTTAAAGAAACGATAAAAAAAAAGTCGCTTGAGAAACTTCTTGCCCCAGCAACTAAAACTTACCCTAGTACAAACCCTAGTAATGCCGCACTTCGATTATTGTGACGTTTTGTTAAGTGACCTAAGTTCTGAACTGTCAGTCAAGTTACAGCGAGCTCAGAATATGTGCGTCAGATACGTGTGCAACATCCGACGATATGATCACATATCACCGTCCTTCGCAAGTCTCTCGTGGCTCCGATTTAAAGAACGCAGAACTTTACACTCTTTGTCTTTACTCTTTCGAATTCTGCACACCTCAACACCAAATTACCTTTCGTCTCGTTTCTCTTATCTATACTCTAACCACGACGTAAATACCAGACCACTTATCTGTGGCACGCTAAGTATACCTCTTCATAGAACATCCCGTTATTCATAATCTTTTACAGTATCCACCTCGCGTCAATGGAATTCCTTGTCACAAAGTATTAGGGGCTGCAAGACAATAAACACCTTTAAAAACAGCTTAAAATATAACCTTATTAGCATTTCACTCCAATCATAGAGTAAGGGAGGGTATTGTCGAATACCATTTTGATGTTTCAAAATAAAGATAATTGAAAAAAGTTAGAACTGGAATTACTTAGTATTATAATAACCTCTTGGGGTTCCTGCAGACTGTACATAAGTATTAGGTAATTTACATAATATGTATTTGCTGTTTAACTTGCAAAGACAAAACAGAAATAATATCATCACTGACAGAATGGGAAGCTAATGTCGGATACATGATACATTATTATGTAAGTGGTATGATAATGCATTTAAAATAATATATTGCAATATCAGAAACTATTACAATAGTGTTCTGTTTAGCCAACTGATACGCAAGCCTTTTAACATCATTTCTGGTTCATCCAAAATATTTTCTCTCCATCATTAACACATAGTCAACTAGCTTCTCTTCAAGTGAAGCTGGGAGTATTGGTTTTCGTCCAAGTTTCGATTTAACGGCTTTGGTGGGCTCAGAATTGGACCGTACATAATCAAATAATGTTGATCGAGGTACATTGAATCTTTTGAAAGCAGCAAGATACCCATTCTTTTCTCCCGTACTGCGACAATGGCATTTACCATATCTTCAGACTTCCATTTTTTTAGACTGAATCTCCTTTTTCTTTTACTTTAGGCATCTAAAAATATCACAAGAAGAAACAATTCGTTACTTCATAATATTCGATTAATTAGAAAATTAATTACTTACATTAATTAAAAATATCCATGAGTAAAAATGTAGTGGTTTGTTATAGAAAACATATAAATGGGTTTAAGGCAGCTTTTATGTAGCGAGCAGCATTGAAAGACAGCCGCTAATTTCGGATACTATCCGACATTGTCCTCGGCTAGTATCCGACATTGCCCTCAGCTAGTATCCGACATTGGCCGACTCTTCACAAACAGTAAAACAAGCCAGCTGCATGAAACATGTTGTCGATAGCATTTCTGCAATTAGAGGATTAAGAAGCCTTATCTATGGTATATCAAACAGTGCATACCATGTTGTGTAAATATAAGAATAACTTGTAACGAATAAATCACATTACTTACCCTCAAAAAGTTAAAAAGTTATTTTTTTGCAGAAACGTTGAAAACACGCTATTCACACACAGTGAAGCACTCAACAGTAATGGCTATTCATGCAGATGTTCGTCTACTTGTAGAGAACGTAATGCATTATTTTCACATCAGATTGCACCATTCGATGGAAAAGAAATGTTATCCGAGATTATCCGACATTACCAGACCTATCCGACAATCCTCTCCCTTACTCTACTGATTTAAACTATCACTGACTACATTGTTGCTCCTTCCTTTAGACATGCATCCTGATAATGCTGTATTTTCAAAATTGTCTCATAATAATCTCTTTCTGTTATCTAATATTATTTGAAATATATTAACATTCTATGTATTTTAGCTTAATTCTGCTACACAGTTTATTTCAGTGTTTAATTAATAGTTCATAGTATTTTGTTGTTTAATTCGTAAATAACTCTTGTATACATGTAACTCTCATCTAAATCAAATTGTTGAATTCTTTGTAAGTTCATGCATAAGCTTTTGTATATATACTTTTTGCTGGTTGAGTGGAAGAGAAGGCCTTACGGCCTTAACTCTGCCAGCTAAAATAAATCATCATCATCATTATTATCATCATTATTATTATTATTATTATTATTATTATTATTATTATTACTGAATGCATTAAGAACCGTTCATGTCGCTAGTCTCTTCGTCTGTATCCAAGCAACGAAATAAAAAAAAAAAAGAATGTTGCAATACCTTCTTTTGTACGATTTATTGTATGTGTGCATCTAATGACTACCCACTTCATTTGCGTTGATTCCAGTGGCAGCACTGTGACCCATTTTCAATTTTTACACCACTTCGGAGGGTCACGCTGTACATGATGTGTATCTGTGAAGAGTTATGTCGTGTATTAGGGTGAATGTAAGTGTAAGTGTAAATGTAGTGGAGGGAATGGGTGAGGATGATGGAGGTGAAGAAGGGAGAATGGAAAACCCGGTGCCGGCACGTAGCCTACTTCTGTCGAATAGCACCAAGGGGGCCGCCGGACTGAAGAGGAAACTGTATTTCCATATCTTACTATGTTAAATTCCTCAATTTTGGTTGCCTGCTGAAAGATGCACTGGAAGGAATGGTGAACGGGAGAAGAGTTCGGGACAGAAGAAGATATCAGATGATACACGACTAAGAGGGACACGGAAAATAAGATTGTAGAATGGTGAGTTTGTAGTGAAAGACCTGCGTGGGCTGAAAACTGTCAATGACAGAAATGAATCGGAGGTATCACAAACACGATGTTCGGTGGTAGGTTTTTGTGAGGCAATGCCGTTTCCTCTATCGGCATTCCACCATCTGTAGTAATAATAAATCTGTAGCCAAAATTTTTCAGGTAATTTTCGATTTTCCAAAAATAACTGGTGTTAACATGTATAATTAACCATCCTGAAACCGAAAATCGCCTTTTTGAAATTTTTGTTTGTATGTCTGTCTGTCTGTCTGGATGTTTGTTACCTGTTCACGCGATAATGGCTGAACGGATTTCGATGAAAATTGGAATATAAATTAAGTTCGTTGTAACTTAGATTTTAGGCTATATGGCATTCAAAATACTTTATTTAAAAGGGGGGTTATAAGGGGGCCTGAATTAAATAAATCGAAATATCTCGCTTATTATTGATTTTTATGAAAAATATTACATAACAAAAGTTTCTTTAAAAATGATGTCTGATAAGTTTTATTCTTTGAAAAATTTTGATAGGACTGATATTTAATGAGATAAATGAGTTTTAAAATTAAAATAACTGCCATCTAAGGCGGTGTATTGAAATAAAAAAACAAATGACTTCGTCTATAAGGGGCCTTGGACACAACAATCGAAAGCTATGAAACATAGCGTACAGACAATGTTTCTGTGTTTGTATGAAGTAATATCGGAAGATAAATTAACCGAGTTGTATAATTAATTATTATTTCATCATTGGAAAGTGTAGTTTTTCTGGATGGACATAATGCTATAATGTTATTACAGCAACTTGTGAGTGAATTGAGGACAGGTAAGATTAAAATAGCTTCTTATGCACAGAAAACTTGATAGGTTATTCTGTATATTCATTTCCTGTATTTCTTAAAATAATGTTTATGAACATATTCATTTTTATCTCAGAGAATTAACGAACAACTAGAGTGTATTGATTTAATATGCAGTAATAGTACGTTAGCTTAGCAATCCATTATTGCATAATTCAAATTTTAACTATGCTCAATTGAATCGTGTTAAAATACATAAAATATACAGTATATGCAATAAATGCAATGCAAAAAAATTGGGTAATGAGCCAAGCAGATTATGTTGCGATGTTGTAAAAGCTCCCACAACAAATTAAAAACTTTCTAATTCGAGTACATCCGTTATAAACACACTTTTTACATAATATAATATAATATAATATAATATAATATAATATAATATAATATAATATAATATAATATAATATAAACATAATAATAAATCTGTAGGCAAAATTTTTCTGTTAATTTTCGCTTTTCCAAAAATAACTGGTAATAACAATTAAGAAACATGTTAAAGGAATTGTCATTGCACCAAATGAGTGGTCTCTGGATCAAAATGATCGCATTTTAATATTTTAAATACAATTTAAATTAAGTAACATGTTAAACGATTTATCCTTCTATCAAGCACGAATGTTCCCTGGATCAAATGTCCTATTTTAATTATGTAATTACTTTATATTTATTTCTAACGGGTGCAGCGGAGCGCACGGGTACGGCTAGTCGCTCAATAAAATTAAGTTGTTTGTTGCTACATAATTTTATTTATAAATATCCACGGAAATATTTTGAGGATCCTTATACCGATATAGTGGTTTCTAGCACGTCGCCTGGCTAGCTTTTCGTCTATTTACAGCCTACTTGCCTGCCTTCAATATTGTACAAATTGTAAGTATTTAATAATGTAAAGCATACCTTAAATATAATAATAACTAACTAATTTAAGATCATTGGTGTGAGATTGTGCAAAGAGAGCTATTTATTTTGAATTAACTAATCACTTTCTTCTTTATTTAGTTACCTCAACAAGAATTGAGGCTTTGAAATAACAAAGATTCTTACTTACTTACTGGTTTTTAAGGAACCCGGAGGTTCATTGCCGCCCTCACTTAAGCCCGTCATTGGTCCCTAGCCTGTGCAAGATTAATCCAGTCTCTATTATCATATCCCACCTCCCGCAAATTCATTTTAATATTATCTTCCCATCTACGTCTCGGCCTCCCCAAAGGTCTTTTTCCCTCCGGTCTCCCAACTAACACTCTATATGCATTTCTGGATTCGGCCATACGTGCTACATGCCCTGCCCATCTCAAACGTCTGGATTTAATGTTCCTAATTATGTCAGATTAAGAATACAATGTGTGCAGTTCTGTGTTGTGTAACTTTCTCCATTCTCCTGTAACTTCATCCTTCTTAGCCCCAAATATTTTCCTAAGCACCTTATTCTCAAACACCCTTAACCTATGTTGCTCTCTCAAAGTGAGAGTCCAAGTTTCACAACCATACAGAACAACCGGTAATATAACTGTTTTATAAATTCTAACTTTCTGATTTTTTGACAGCAGATTGGATGATAAAAGCTTCTCAACCGAGTAATAACAGGCATTTCCCATATTTATTCTGCGTTTAATTTCCTCCCGAGTATCATTTATATTTGTTACTGTTGCTCCCAGGTATTTGAATTTTTCCACCTCTTCAAAAGATAAATTTCCAATTTTTATATTTCCATTTCGTACAATATTCTCGTCACGAGACATAAATAACAAAGATTCTGAATGTGAAAAATAATGAGCAGGATTGGTTACTTATTTGAGATGGGCAGGGTATGTAGCAGGTATGGGTGCGTCCAGGAATGCATATGAAGTGTTAGGAGGCCGGAGGGAAAAAGACCTTTGGTGAGACCGAGACGTAGATGGGAGGATAACAGTAAAATGGATTTGAGAAGGTAGGAAATGATGGTAGAGACTGGATTAATATTTATCAGGATAAGGATGGATGGTGGGCTTATGTGAGGGCGGCAATGGACCTCCGGGTTCTCTAAAAGCCATAAATATCTGGATTGAATGTTCCTAATTATGTCAGGTGAAGAATACAATGCATGCAGTTCTGCGTTGTGTAACTTTCTCCATAACTTCATACCTCTTAGTCCCAAATATTTTCCTAAGCACCTTATTCTCAAACATCCTTAACTAAGGAGCAGGATTATTTGAGAAAATCTGATACTACAAAGGAGTGTGGAATACTATCCAGCGTCATATACCGGTCATAGAGGTCTGATGGCACTTCCCCCGATAGATATGTAACCTGAAATGGCCCGTAGGACATACCAATGTGAAAATCTCAATTTAAAAAAGAATGGCTCCAGCACCTTCCATATTTCAATGCCTCAATTTATTATGAATTTACACATTCATAGCATATAATTCATAGTTCAGACATAGCAAGCGATTTTTTAGTATATTTTCGTAAAAACACAGAAATTGTATTTTTCAAAATTACTACAGTTACTTCATATTATGTACCATAAGAAAAAAATGCATGCTGCGGAGAGGGTGTTTTTTTTTTAACTTTTTTCCTATTTGGTGTAAAATATTAATTTTTTGTATGTAGAGAGCTCATAGCTGTAGAAACTCAACCAAATAAAAATATTTTGAAAAAAAAAACATTATTTGGGGGCCCAAATTTGAAAAAAATATACCCAATGCAGGATTATACTAAAACCGATATATCTAAACCGTTTTAAAGATAGATTCAAACTTTTTTTGCAATGTATTTGCAAAAGCATGTTGTACAATCTATCTGTAACAGGATTTTGATATTAGTCCCTACGTTTGTAAAATAAACAATTAAAATTTAATAACAATTTTCTGATTTCCATTCTTGCAAACAAACGGACGTATTTTTTAAATGAAATCAATTAACAAAATTCTGTTACAGAGAAACGTTTCCTAATAGTCTAAAGAATGTCTGTTCTAAATTGCATGGATGTATCTTTAATAGTTCAGAAATTATATCCATTTTTGTCTGGCAATGTAGCAGAAAAAAAAAAGTTACTGGAAACCGATAAAAATGGGCGTGTGATGTAAAAGTTCATAGCGCAGGAAGTCTCAACATCAGATAAGGGCACAAATACCCACAAAATTGCATGCTATGCATTCCACACATATCAAAGTGTATTTTAAAGAAAAAAAATTTTTGAAAATTTAATTTACCGGAAACAACAATAAAAGTGAGCGAGTGATTTAAAAATCCATAACGCAGGAAGTTTAAAAATGACGTCTCAACATCCGATAAGGGCACAAATACCCACAAAATGTTGTGCAATGCATTCCACACATATCAAAGAGTATTTTAAAGAAAAAAAAAATTTTGAAAATTTAATTTACCGGAAACAAAAATAAAAGTGGGCGAGTGATTTAAAAATCCATAACGCAGGAAGTTTAAAAATGACGTCTCAATATCCGATAAGGGCACAAATACCCACAAAATTGTATGCTATGCATTCCACACATATCATAGAGTATTTAAAATAATTTTTTTTCTCTCCCCTTAATACACTTCACAATACACGCTTAGAAGCAATAGTTTCCTTCTCTAAAATGGTAAAAACATGTGGCGGAAAATTACGCCTGAAAAGTCACTTCCTGCCCCTTCCCCCCCCCTCACAAATTAGTACTCTGTATTTTCTTGCAAGATCTTAAAGTAGAGGGTACTGGTTACGTATCTCTCTGGGGCGCTATAACATTTGTAGAATTTACCCAAGTCCGTATGTGTCAGTTTTTTACGTCATACATACACACATTGAATTTTTGTAACTTGTATTAGCATAACGTAGAACCTCATTATTACGGACCGTACTCTGTCCCATGAAGCTACAAGATTAAGTAGCCTATTGCTGCAGTACGACACGCTTGCATATGCAAGTATAATACATGACTAGCTGCTCACGCAACTCCCCTTTGTGCAGAACAAAACATGGACCACTTTAACATTTACACTTATATTTACAATTAAAATTATTTACACTATATACACTACAATACGATATTTTTACTATCTACACCAGGCATGTCAATTGATGCCCACAGGAGCAAGCGCGCGCTTTAGAGCCCAGGAGAGCCTGAACGCTTTACAGCGGAAAGGAAAGAGACAGACGAAAGAGGTGGTACATGCCGCTTGGTCGAGCTATATTCAGGGATGGCCAGCACTGATTGAATAGATAAAGGGAAGAGAACTTATTAAAACTGTATCCATGTTAATTTTCAGATTTGCCTGATAAGTATAAGTGCATTATAAGAATGTAAGTTTTAGTTTTAATGCTCATTTTTCACAAGTTTGATTTTTTTTATTCAAAAGAAATATTTTCTCAACTTTTCGTGTAGAAAAGTGAAATTTTCAGGTATAGGCCTATTTATTTAGTAGCCTTACAGAATGTTTTCGTATATCTAATATACCGTATATACGTATTACTGAAGATAGTATATTGAAAATTTTGAAAATATTTGCATGGAAATTGTTTGTAAGGAAATGAATTAACAAAGCAAATACTGTTACATCATAAGCAAAAGATATGTGCCAATGTGTTGTAAAAATGTCAGCTCCATAGCTTCAGCAGATTTCGAGAAAATAAATTAATATTCTGATGATAGGAAGTTCCTCACAAATATCACCTTAAAGAGTTGTGTTATGTAATATTAGTTACACTTAAAACAGATACAGTACCTAGGTAACTTTGCTTTGTACTGTAATATTGTTTTGATTAGTTTATTGATTACTTTTGTAAGGCGAAAGATACCATCAATATAAATTCCAACTTATCATGTCATATTCAATCTCTTTCTTTGGAATATCACTTTCTTTATGAATGATGTGTTTCATCCACTTAATACAGTATAATATTATACTACTATGGAATTTAAGTGAATATTCCTTCTTAACTCTCTATTATGTTATTAAGATTTAAAACACAAATGCAATATTAAGAAATCAGTGTTAGTACTTTTGTTTTACAGACAATATAGATAATATTAAACAGAAAGAAGCCATATAAAAGTAACGACACAAAATTTCACGTTCCGTTTGAAGTTTGTGCACCACTGTTTTCTTAATCCAACAGGCTGCTTATTCATATACACAACCCTTCCTCTCTCCATACTTAGCGCTTGCTGCCCGCGCACGACGTCAAGTTCAGAAAAATGCGCTTGCTTTGACATCACTGATCCACACTATCAAAAAGAATATAAGTATACAATGATCACACATTATTTACATTTTTATGTAGGCTACAATGTTGTGTATTTTAATGCAAGATATTGATTTTAATAATATTATAGCCTACTTATTTTGTATATAATGTATAATAGTGTAAAACTAGTGACGATATGATTTTTGTTATAAGTTTAAGGGCAACAAATAAAAAAAAATTAAAATAGTGTAAGCATGTTTCAGCAATCCACGACTGAATTCTTTATGATAGTGTACATACTAGTTTACACCTGTGGAGTAACGGTTAGCGCGTCTGGCCGCGAAATCAGGTGGCCCGGGTTCGCATCCCGGTTGGGACAAGTTACATGGTTGAAGTTTTTTCCGGCGTTTTCCCTCAACCCAATTTGAGCAAATGCCGGGTAACGTTCGGTGCTGGACCCCGGACTCATTTCACCGGCATTAACACCTTCATCTCATTTAGACGCTAAATAACCTAAGATGTTGATAACCTATCTTAAAAATCTAACCTGTACATAGTAAAACTAGCATATTTTTGTGTACATAGTGTAAAGGGCTTGTCAAACATTGACTACTTTGAAGAGGCGAGTGTTAAAAAAGCTGCTTTTCGTCACTAGAAAATGATCTTTCTTCAAATATTACTTTTATAGAATATGATTTTTATTTTTTATATATAAATTTTTCTTCATTATGTTAATCATTCCAAATTAGCTTGCTTTGCACTAATTTGTAATTGCTTAACTCTTAGAATTACATGTATCTACACATCTATATTTTGCTCTTACAATTATTATTATTATTATTGGGAGGCCGGAAGGAAAAGACCTTTGGGGAGGCCGAGACGTAGATGGGAAGATAATATTAAAATGGATTTGAGGGAGGTGGGATATGATGATAGAGACTGGATTAATCTTGCTCAGGATAGGGACCAATGACGAGCTTATGTGAGGGCGGCAATGAACCTCCGGGCTCCTTAAAAGCCAGTAAGTGAGTAAGTATTATTATTATTATTATTATTATTATTATTATTATTATTATTATTATTTTCTGTATTGCTGTTATGTACGTTATAATATTTGCTATGTGTTTTTATACTGGTTGAGTGGAAGAGAAGGCCTAATATCTTAACTCTGCCGGTAAAAATAAATCAATTTAATAAATAATTTAAATTGTAGGAAAGGTTATAGTAGTACTGTATCACTTTTTATCACCAGAGTGCATTGTGAACAGTCTGCGAGTACTGTTTTGAATCAAGAATAGAACGTCAACTACTGGGTACATCACAAACAAGATGCAAGTGTTCCCTAATAGTACCTGTGTCGCGCGCTAAATATGACGTCACGCCAGTATAGTCTACGAAGAACTAACCTTATCTCCGTACGCCATGGGCCAAAATACGGTCCCTAGTTATTATATTGAAAAAATAAACATTCATCCCATACCTAGGTTTTGAACCTAAGATAGTCTCCCAAACTTTTGCATACACACGCTGACCGAAAATATCACCTATTTCCGGAAACTAATCTAAACATAATCAGAGAAGGCTTTCAATAGTATATTACGATGCAAAGTTGGGAAGTGCTTTTTACAAAATCGAGGAAAAGTTTGAAAAACGAGCAGAACGAGTTTTACAGTTTTCGAGATTTTGTAATGCACTTCAAATACAATATGAAGAGTCCACTGCAAGAATGATGGATGTCATTTGGAATACATTTTGCAGGAGAAGCAATTGAAAGTTTGAAATGCTTAGCGCTCAAAGCTTAACTGTGATTTTCCGATCATTACTGGACAATGACTATCAGTGTTAATGCCATATAACTCTCTATGTACATTCTATAATATGTCTTAAGCTATGCATTGACAGTCTTGGTCCATTTTCGACAAGAAAGTGACATCCATCATTCTTGGAGTGGACTCTTCATATATTTTGCAATGAAAATTTAGAGCAATGTTATTCCAAAGCATTCGCAAAACTGCATTTTAATGGTAACTAAGCAACAATAAGTGCGCTGTAATGGGTCTATTTCAGTATAGTTTTATGTTATGAAGAATAGTTCCCATAGCAACAAGTTTCTGTATCGGAATTCTGACTTTCAAGGCCTAACAACAATAGCTCTAAATACAGCAAAAAAAAAAAAAAAAAATAACACGATCGTGCAAAAACGAAAATTATTCTGAGTTAATGTCTTAGGTTTTAGCCCAATAAACAAGATTATTGTTTTACAAGTTCGTATGAAGAAACCAAGATATTATATGAATGTAATACAGTATTATGTTTGGTATGGTTTAAAATGTCCACCTTAACGAGATTTAACTGTACAGAAATATAGGATTTTGTCGCTGCAACCCCAAATGGTTCACAGCTTCCCGTAAAGTCGAATTCCAAGGTCGACAGTGTGACCCCTGGGGGACGAGGTCGAACACGAGGTCACACCTTGACTGATATCGGGCTCTGTGACATCACGCATTACGTAGCGCAACCCTTACGTCATCGGTGAGGTCACGAGATACGTCACAATCGATTGTCCTCCATAAGTCGCACCCCTTTACGGAATAGACTCGTCCAAGGTTTGCGTAACGCATGTCAGAACAGTCCACTTCGTGGGGTTGCAGAATGTAAAGGGTAGACCTAACCCCTTCTCATTGAACCACGCTCCTTTCTACCCCCGAACTTGAAACTGGGACTGCAATGTCACGGGCGGGGTCGTGCCCTCCAGAATCTAGGTCATATGGGGCCAAGCAAGGTCGTAGCCATGACGTCACGGCCACGTCAATGCCGGTCAGGTAACGGTGGGGTGGTGACCGGCGATCAATGCCGGCGTAGGGCACGTCCATCCTGAGGCGAAGAGGGCAGGGCAAAAATCTCAAGGAAGGAGGTTAGAGTGTTTCGAAAACGGTTCTCCGAAAACGAATACATGAATTTCTTGGAACACAGTCTTCGTCATGCATGAAGAAATATTCCAATAAGATTTTGCTTTAGGAAATTAGATACTTAAGTAGAAGGAATTTTATTACGACAGCTAGACAAAAGATAATTTTTTATGTTAACCAAATTTCTACATACTCATACCTTCTACACAACTGATGAATTGTTTATGATTGTGAATTGAATTATTCTACTTAAATGACATGTACAATTTTTATATAGCTCAACTAAAATATGTTTTTATATTGACTTAATCTGTTTACTATGCATTGTATATTTTTGTTTAGCATAACTGATGAATTGTATGTGCTGTAAATTGAATGGTAGTCTGTATAGCTCAATTGATGAACTGTATATACAGTAAATTGAATGGTAGTCTGTATAGCTCTACTGATGAATTGTA
The DNA here is from genome assembly GCF_040183065.1 of Periplaneta americana. Classification (NCBI taxonomy): domain Eukaryota; kingdom Metazoa; phylum Arthropoda; class Insecta; order Blattodea; family Blattidae; genus Periplaneta; species Periplaneta americana. The sequence goes on along the minus strand of NC_091127.1, from coordinate 163,172,052 downwards.
TATAGGCCTACTGTAAATTGAAAGGTAGTCTGTATAGCTCAATTGATGAACTGTATATGCTGTAACTTGAATGGTAGTCTGTATAGCTCAATTGATGAACTGTATATGCTGTAAATTGAATGGTAGTCAGTATAGCTCAATTGATGAACTGTATATACTGTAAATTGAATGGTAGTCTGTATAGCTCAATTGATGAACTTTATATACTGTAAATTGAAAGGTAGTCTGTATAGCTCAATTGATGAACTGTATATGCTGTAAATTGAATGGTAGTCTGTATAGCTCAATTGATGAACTGTATATGCTGTAAATTGAAAGGTAGTCTGTATAGCTCAATTGATGAACTGTATATGCTGTAAATTGAATGGTAGTCTGTATAGCTCAATTGATGAACTGTATATACTGTAAATTGAATGGTTGTCTGTATAGCTCTACTGATGAATTGTATATAGGCCTACTGTATATTGAAAGGTAGTCTGTATAGCTCAATTGATGAACTGTATATGTTGTAAATTGAATGGTAGTGTGTATAGCTCAATTGATGAACTGTATATACTGTAAATTGAAAGGTAGTCTGTATAGCTCAATTGATGAACTGTATATGCTGTAAATTGAATGGTAGTCTGTATAGCTCTACTGATGAATTGTATATAGGCCTACTGTAAATTGAAAGGTAGTCTGTATAGCTCAATTGATGAACTGCATATGCTGTAAATTGAATGGTAGTCTGTATAGCTCAATTGATGAACTGTATATGCTGTAAATTGAATGGTAGTCTGTATAGCTCAATTGATGAACTGTATATACTGTAAATTGAATGGTAGTCTGTATAGCTCTACTGATGAATTGTATATAGGCCTACTGTAAATTGAAAGGTAGTCTGTATAGCTCAATTGATGAACTGTATATGCTGTAAATTGAATGGTAGTCTGTATAGCTCAATTGATGAACTGTATATACTGTAAATTGAATGGTAGTCTGTATAGCTCAATTGATGAACTGTATATGCTGTAAATTGAATGGTAGTCTGTATAGCTCAATTGATGAACTGTATATACTGTAAATTGAATGGTAGTCTGTATAGCTCTACTGATGAATTGTATATAGGCCTACTGTAAATTGAAAGGTAGTCTGTATAGCTCAATTGATGAACTGTATATGCTGTAAATTGAATGGTAGTCTGTATAGCTCAAGTGATGAACTGTATATGCTGTAAATTGAAAGGTAGTCTGTATAGCTCAATTGATGAACTGTATATACAGTAAATTGATTGGTAGTCTGTATAGCTCTACTGATGAATTGTATATAGGCCTACTGTAAATTGAAAGGTAGTCTGTATAGCTCAATTGATGAACTGTATATGCTGTAAATTGAATGGTAGTCTGTATAGCTCAATTGATGAACTGTATATACTGTAAATTGAAAGGTAGTCTGTATAGCTCAATTGATGAACTGTATATGCTGTAAATTGAATGGTAGTCTGTATAGCTCAATTGATGAACTGTATATGCTGTAAATTGAATGGTAGTCTGTATAGCTCAATTGATGAACTGTATATGCTGTAAATTGAATGGTAGTCTGTATAGCTCAATTGATGAACTGTATATACTGTAAATTGAAAGGTAGTCTGTATAGCTCAATTGATGAACTGTATATGCTGTAAATTGAATGGTAGTCTGTATAGCTCAATTGATGAACTGTATATGCTGTAAATTGAATGGTAGTCTGTATAGCTCAATTGATGAACTGTATATACTGTAAATTGAATGGTAGTCTGTATAGCTCTACTGATGAATTGTATATAGGCCTACTGTAAATTGAAAGGTAGTCTGTATAGCTCAATTGATGAACTGTATATGCTGTAAATTGAATGGTAGTCTGTATAGCTCAATTGATGAACTGTATATACTGTAAATTGAATGGTAGTCTGTATAGCTCAATTGATGAACTGTATATGCTGTAAATTGAATGGTAGTCTGTATAGCTCAATTGATGAACTGTATATACTGTAAATTGAAAGGTAGTCTGTATAGCTCTACTGATGAATTGTATATAGGCCTACTGTAAATTGAAAGGTAGTCTGTATAGCTCAATTGATGAACTGTATATGCTGTAAATTGAATGGTAGTCTGTATAGCTCAATTGATGAACTGTATATGCTGTAAATTGAAAGGTAGTCTGTATAGCTCAATTGATGAACTGTATATACAGTAAATTGAATGGTAGTCTGTATAGCTCTACTGATGAATTGTATATAGGCCTACTGTAAATTGAAAGGTAGTCTGTATAGCTCAATTGATGAACTGTATATGCTGTAAATTGAATGGTAGTCTGTATAGCTCAATTGATGAACTGTATATACTGTAAATTGAAAGGTAGTCTGTATAGCTCAATTGATGAACTGTATATGCTGTAAATTGAATGGTAGTCTGTATAGCTCAATTGATGAACTGTAAATGCTGTAAATTGAATGGTTGTCTGTATAGCTCAATTGATGAACTGTATATGCTGTAAATTGAATGGTAGTCTGTATAGCTCAATTGATGAACTGTATATGCTGTAAATTGAATGGTAGTCTGTATAGCTCAATTGATGAACTGTATATGCTGTAAATTGAATGGTAGTCTGTATAGCTCAATTGATGAACTGTATATGCTGTAAATTGAATGGTAGGCTGTATAGCTCAATTGATGAACTGTATATGCTGTAAATTGAATGGTAGTCTGTATAGCTCAATTGATGAACTGTATATACAGTAAATTGAATGGTAGTCTGTATAGCTCTACTGATGAGTTGTATATAGGCCTACTGTAAATTGAAAGGTAGTCTGTATAGCTCAATTGATGAACTGTATATGCTGTAAATTGAATGGTAGTCTGTATAGCTCAATTGATGAACTGTATATACTTAAAATTGAAAGGTAGTCTGTATAGCTGAATTGATGAACTGTATATACAGTAAATTGAATGGTAGTCTGTATAGCTCTACTGATGAATTGTATATAGGCCTACTGTAAATTGAATGGTAGTCTGTATAGCTGAACTGATGAATTGTTTATGATTATAAATTGAATTAATCTACTTGATATTAATTGTACAAATTTGTATACCTTAATGAAAGTATGCTTGTAAATTAAATTTTTCTGCTTACTTTGTATTGTATATTTTTGTATAGTTTTGGCCGATATGCTTTAAATTGAATAGTAATCTATATAGCTCTATTGATAAATTGTTTGTGTTTGTAATTTGAAGTAGTTTGTATGATATGTATTATCAATTTCTGTATATCATAACTGGTTGAATTGTTTATGCCTTAAATTTAATTAACTTGTTTTGTATTATACATATAGCTCAACTTATGAATGATCGTTTGCGTTTGTAAATGTAATAATCTGATTGGCTATTTATTGTATACTTTTAGTAGAGCCATCGATGTAGCTCAGTCGGCAGACTCGCTGGGCTGCTGATCCGGAGCTGCTTTCGGGCTTGGGTTGGATCCCCCTTTGGTCTTTTGTTTCTTCCGAGGTTTTCCACAGCCGTGGGACTTAAGCCGGATGATCAATGGCGAGTCCTCGGCATCAACCTCTTTGATTTGATTACCCCCCTTTGATTAGATTACCTGGTTGGGTTTTTCCGAGGTTTTCCCCAACCAAAAGGCAAATGCCGGGTAATATTTTGGCGAATCCTCGGACCTCACCTCATCTCACTACATCTCGTCAAATATTATAAAAAATTGCACAAAATTGTAAAAATTGTAGAAAATTACTAAATTGTAAAAAGAATTTATAGGTTTATGAATTTTTTTTATAATTATGCAAGTTAAATTTCCACTTGTTTTCACACAACAAGAAACAACAACAACCAAATTTCTTTGCTTACAAATCGATGATGTGTTAAATTGAAGAAATCATATTAAAGAAATTACCCCTAAACTAAATTCAGCATGTTTTTCTATTAGATCTATTGAAGAGATAGTAAACATCAATACCTTAAAAACAATACTCTTTGCATACTTCCACTCGGTAATGACAATGAGTTTTGGAATAATATTCTGGGGAAATTCCACGCTTAGTAACAGTATATTCCTACTACAAAAAAAGAGTAATTAGAATAATAGTAGGTGCCAAATATAGGGAATCGAGTAGGAATAATTTTCAAAACTGTGGTAGAAGTATACCAATTATACTTTATTATTCTACTGCTTATTTATATAAGAAGACCCTCACCTGTAACCTTGAACTTTCGTAAACATATTCCCGTGAACCTTGTCCTTGCGCTCATTGAATTTATCGAATTATGTGCTCTTGAGTTGAAAGTTGCTCATTAACTGATTACATTAATTAAAATTATCCACGTGACCTCTCTCGGATTATACTTATAACGGTATATGTTGGTTTCCCTATAAAGAGAAATAGTTTGCACTTTGAGGTTCTATAAAACACATTACAGTCAAATAGTCAATACAGAAAACTGCTCATGTTCTTCTTATAGGCTAACATTAAGGATATCAGACAGTACGTATATATACATCTTGATTACACATCTTTTAACACTGTATCACTTCGGAATATGTATGGTAAGACTTTCCCGTGTTAAATTTCAAATATTTAAGCGTCTTGTGAAAGAAATTGTTCTGAACTTCAGTGTTTCGTCAGGAAGTGATGAATGGGATATTGAGTTGTTCTCAAACAAGTTTGAAGAATTATGGCTTTTATAGAGGAAACTCAATGACACACACTTCAAACTTGATAATAAGTAGGACCGTGACATCGGTATATTTGTATTAGTTTGAAGGTGAACATACGACGCCGGACAGAATGTAGTCGACGTGTTTCAAGTACAGGCAGCGGAAGTGGATTTGACACGCGCCTAAGCAAGCACGTTCCGTGTTTTGTATACGACTAGCTGAAAGCACCCGGCGTTGCCCGTGTTGTTTTTTTTGCTTCTTTTTTTAATTTAACTGGTTTTTAGACTTTTCGGTTGTACCAAAGAATCAGTATATAGATATATCATTTAATTCATATTGGAAAATTTTTTACCCCTTGACTGCTGCATGCCTATTTTTTTTAATATGACTTGAGAAACTATATCTCACAAATTCAGAACGTATTAAGCCTATAATAACTCTTATTTCATACACAGACTACAGATACAATATAAACTCGCAATAAGTCATTTTTTAACATCATCATCATCATATCCCTCACGTATTAGACCCTACAGGATCTGTTACGGTCTCATGCCAGCGCTTTCGTGGTCTTCCCAATTTCCTCTTTCCTCTTGGTACATAAGTAAGAATCTGTTTAGGCCATCTAGTGCGATCCATCCTTTCGACATGTTTTTTCCACTGAAGTCGATATTGTTGAACAAAATTAACTATAGGATCCATTTTGAGTTCCTGCAATATGTCCACATTTTTACGGTGTTCCAGCAAAGAGCATCCCGCTGTTCGTCTCATGAACCTCATTTCCGCTGTCGTCAGCCTTTGCTTTTCTGATTGTCCATGCCTCGCTACCGTAAGTGAGGACCGGTCGAGCTAGTGTTTTATATATCTTTAGCCTTGTATGTTTCTGAACATGGGAGGATTTGAAGACGGCATTAATGACGCCAGTGATTTTTATAAATGTAGATATTTTGTTTGACATATCTTCATCAGTGATGTAAGAGAGGTTATAATCTAAATAGTTAAATTAATTAACACGTTCAATTAAAGTATTATTTATCATGATCTTACTTGGAATTGGGTTCTCTCCCGAAAATGCCATGACTTTTGTTTTCTCTTTTGAGATTTCCATATTGAAATCAGAGGCGATTATTTGCAAATTATAAATGGCTCTTTGTAAAGCATCCTCTGTTTTAGCGATAATAATCTGATCGTCGGCAAACATTAGTGTATCGAGAACTGTGTTTCGATTAATTTGAATTCCAGCATGATGACTTTGCCTCCAAATGTATAAAATATGGTTCATATATATAATAAACAACAGAGGGGAAAGACCGCACCCTTGTCTAACACCTTGGTTGATGGAAGTCCAGCTAGTAGTTCCGCGTTCAGTTCTTATGGCAATTTCATTTTGTTGATATGAATTATAAATGGAAAGAATGATTTGGTTTGGCACATTATCATAGCGTAAAATCTCTAAAAGTTTATTTCTATCAACTCTGTCAAAAGCTTTTATGAAATCAATAAAAGCTAAGTGGGTTGGAATATTAAATTCTCTGTGCTTTTCAATTAAAATCTTCATGGTGAAATAGCTGTCACAACATGATCTTCCTTTTCGGAATCCATTCTGTTCTTCAGTGATTTTGTCTTCGTAAAGATGTGATAGTTTAATTTTGATTATGGTTGTATAGATCTTATATCCAGAATTGAGAAGACTTATACCCCTGTAATTTTCACATAGTTTTTTGTTTCCTTTCTTATAAATGGGTACTACAATGGCTTTTTGCCAACTTTCTGGGGGGTTTAATCCTGCCCATATATTGTTTAAGAAATATAAAAATCGATAGGTAAATTGTTCTCCAGCGTATTTAAAAAGCTCGAAATTTAAATTATCTTCGCCTGGGGCTTTCCCGTTTTTTAAACGTTTATATACTTCAATGAGTTCATCATAAGTAATAATATCTGTTGTGTTGTTGTTGAAATTCTTTAATGTAAGAGAGATGTTTTTGTGAAACCATAACATAACATAACATAACATAACATAACATAACATAACATAACATAACATAACATAAGAGACTAATATTCTGAAAGACGTAAAGCAGTTTTTAGAAATTAAGAGATTACTTCCACAACGCATAACATATTACATTGGCAACGTGATTGTAGGGCCTACAGTTAGAATTTCGCAGTAACACATTTTCGGACATGAACAACAATACTTTGAGAGACGTATGATATTATTTTTATTTTTACTACAGTGTTATTTTCAATCGGTTTACGTACATTCACATACTACATTAGCAATATGACAAAAGTATCATTGGATTTCTTTTTGGTGTGTATAAAATCTTTTTTTTTTTCCTACTTATTTGTATAAAATATAGTTGAGAATGTGAAAAACACGGAGTTTTTAAGTTAATGTCTGCAACTTTGATCGACTGTCCTTGAGCTTAATTTTAATATGACCATTACAAATGCTAGTCGCACTGAAATTGCTGTTACTTAAAATCGAAACGCATGTTAGTGGGCATCATAAGAATGCGTGGGTAAAAACATCTTCTTTCGTTTTGCCAGTTAATATTGTCAGTTCTATTACTGCGTTCTGAATGAGTTTTTTTCACACAAATTCTTGTTTCATTGCATAATAGTACTATTGGTGATTCAATATTAAGTATTAAATTATATGGTAGAAATCCTTGTGGTTTCAGTTGGATACAACACAGTTTGCTCACTATGTACAACTGCATTGAGAAATTCATAATACGTTCTTGAGCTGAGTAAAGATATTTATTGCATGAATAAATTATCTGGTTTTAGCCTTCATGATGTGTATCAACAATGTTATTTAATTTCGTGTTATAATTTCCACGGCCTCGTGAAAGTCGATGTTGAATATAACAGACAATAATAAAGAACAATTGACTGCAGAAAATTGCATTTTAATATTATACACGAATGTTTAATCGTATATAATTATATTTTTTACTTTTTATTAATTTAACGTTTATTGGCAGAATTTTAATGTAGCCTACGTTCTTCTAGTGGTTATGGAGGTTAAATGTGCAAACTTTGGCAAATATCGGTCAAAGCGTGTAGATTTGTATAGAGTATATACATACATACATAGCCACATTGACTTTTATATATAAGATTATTGCGTATTATAAAATCAAGACAATACAATAATTTTATAATATTCTAAGGGATAATATGGGAAAGGACTAAAATGCTGGTGAGGTTGAGAATAATTGTTGGAAATCATACTTAAATTGTCACAACTGTGGTAAAACATAAGTCTGAAAATATGTTTTTAATAGACCTATTTAGAGTTTTGCATTACAGTTTTAGAATGCCGAAGCATATAGGGGAGAGTCGGGTAGTATCGGACATCGGGTAATATTGGACAGTGCGTTTCTTTCATCTATCACCATATGGTAGTACCTGAATGACATGGTTACGTTTCTCTATGCGACATCACAGAAACGTAACCATGTCAATCAGGTACTATCATCGTGTGGTAGATGAAAGAAACTCACTGTCCGATATTACCCGATGTCCGATACTACCCGACTCTCCCCTATGGCGTACAATTTTGCTTTCCTTATATTTAACTCTTACATTAATTTATTTATCACTTCTATTCTGTACTTTACTTTTCTTTCATGTTGTTTGCCTAGTTTCGGTTACTGCTACATTAAACAACAACATTCATGTTCAAAGTTTCAAATGAAAATGACCGCAGAGTGTCGGATAGTATAACCTTGTATACATAGTAAGACAAAACAACGGTGGTTTCAATTCGTTTTGCAAAATAGCAAAAGTTTTTATCACATAAACTTGATATAGAAATGAAATTGATGATGTGAAATATTTTACATATGCGCCCTTGGTTTCAGCCGATGTTGAACGTGTTTTTCCGCATACAAGGTTATGGATGGACAGTATAGAAGAAAGTGTTCTTCATCATGATTATTACACCACAGACAAGTAGGATTATCAGAAAAGGTGAAATCGGTGTAGGTACAATTGTGTGACAATGTCACCTGTTCTGGCTCTTGTTAAAAATGTTTGAACATGTCTGGGCAAGTTTTTATACATTTTCAGGTCATTTGATTTCTTTTGAATGGACTGTAAAATTTTTCCTTTGTCAGAAGAGAGCCAATTGTTGATCCATAGGTTTATGAAATGAGAGCTTACTGAAGGAAAGGCACTGGATAGAGGTATCACTTGAAGAGGTCTTGGTTGCAAATATGTTGCCTGTTTTGCAATATTATCGACTTTCTCGTTTCCAGGTTTACCACAATGACTAGGTATCCATTGAAATGTTATTTCCTTTTGGAGTTCTTTTAGTTTACTTAGTTGTTTCTGAATTGGAATAATTCTACGTGCATATAGGTTTGGTACATATTTAATTATATTAAATATAGCCCCCTTGGAGTCGGTAAGTATGCAAATAGATTTTTCAGAAATTTGAGTAACACACTGAAGAGCAGCATCAATAGCTAGCAATTCAGTGTCAAGACTGGAGGAGGGTGAACATGGTATGAAATAACTTTCTTGATATTTTGGAATATAATACCCTGCTCCTGATGTCCCATCATCAGGGTTTAGAGATTCATCTGTATAAATTTGAAGGTGATCCTTATATATGTACTGCAGAGTAGTTCCATGGAATCTAACTTAAGAATGTATGGAGGATTATTTTTGGAATTTGTATGCTATGTTCTGGAATTACTCATTTCCATAGAGGAATTTCGTTTACAACTGGAGTTTTAGCAATGATATAGATTGGTACTTCTTCTTTGTTTATTTTGTAGAAATTACACAGGATATTATCTGACAGTTCAAAGAACATCTGAGATCCGGATGAGGCTTGCAATTTTAAATGTATTTTTAGATCCCTTTTAATAGTTATATTACCGGTTGTTCTTTATGGTTGTGAAACTTGGACTCTCACTCTGAGAGAGGAACATATGTTAAGGGTGTTTGAGAATAAGGCGTTTAGGAAAATATTTGGGGCTAAGAGGAATGAAGTTACAGGAGAATGGAGAAAGTTACACAACGCAGAACTGCACGCATTGTATTCTTCACCCGACATAATTAGGAACATTAAATCCAGACGTTTGAGATGGGCAGGGCATGTAGCACGTATGGGCGAATCCAGAAATGCATATAGAGTATTAGTTGGGAGACCGGAGGGAAAAAGACCTTTGGGGAGGCCGAGACGTAGATGGGAGGATAATATTAAAATGCATTTGAGGGAGGTGGGATATGATGATAGAGACTGGATTAATCTTATTCAGGATAGGGACCGATGGCGGGCTTATGTGAGGGCGGCAATGAACCTTCGGGTGCCTTAAAAGCCATTTGTAAGTAAGTAAGTGTCTGATTGTTTGAATAATAATAATAATAATAATAATAATAATAATAATAATAATAATAATAGATATTTCACAACCCAGATAATTGAAATTTTGCACTTGTTCGAGACAAATGCATTAAAAGCTAAATTAGTACAAAAATCTACAAGAATAAAAATATATAATACACTAGCATTACCCACCCTTTTATACGGAAGCGAGATTTGGTCATTAAAGAAAAAAGACATGAACAGAATCAAAGCAACGGAAATGAAATTTTTGAGGAGGACAGCAGGATATACTCTTTTAGACCGAAAAAGGAATGACGAAATTTTAGAACAATTAGAAGTAGAGTCAGTAGAAGAAAAAATCAGCAGATACAAATTCAATTGGCTAGATCATGTAAGAAGAATGGAAAATTCAAGAATCCCAAAAATTATGATGCAGTATAAACCTAGAGGACATCGTCGACCAGGAAGACCTTTAAGAAGACTGCTAGATGGGGCCGAAACAGGTCTACAGAGGCCTAATTCGTGAAGGATGATGATGATGATGATAATAATAGAATAACAGTGACGGAAATAATGCAAAGATAATAATACAAATTAATTATTTAATTAATAATAATGAAATATTAATATTAACAATAATAAAATAGTAGCTGTAAAAGTGATAAAATAAATATAAAAACCATTTGGCAAGAGTTAACAACTTATATACAAGAAGAAAAAGAACTCGAAGTCCACTAAAAAGTTCGTTGTATCGCAAACGACAACAACCGCCGTATTGATATTATGTTATGCATTATCGGAGAGAGGGGGGGAGGGAGGAGCCGAAAATATAGTCCGAACTTTCTCTTCGAATCTTCTAACTTAAGCTACAACCAGAGGAAGTTAATGCTGAAAAAGAAAATATCATCTACGATTCAAACTGTTCATTATTTCCAGGATAAATATAATAATAATAATATTAAAATATATTATTCAAATTTCAGTTATAGGTCTCCCCTTTTTGAATGGTGGGAAAAATATAAATTTTGAGAAATCAGAATTATTAGTCCCTTTGCTACATTAATCTTACAAGGTATGAAACTCTAATCCATTTATATGGCGTCCATTAATCGATTTTATTCATACCTTGACTTCAGTGAACTTAGAATGCAGTATATCTATAAAAATAATTACGCCTTTTAATTTAATATTAGTGTGAATAAATACATTATTGGTTGGGAAAGAGCACACAGAATGACTGATTATAGTGTTGTTTATCCCTTTCGTTCTCATGTATGTTAGATCGAGCACGGTAAGTATAACACGTGTCGTGACAATGAGCGTAAATGGCGACATTTTCACTCTGTCCCGTGACACGCACGGAATCCACTTAGTTAAATTTGAAGATACTTATAATGATATAACGTCAAACGTAATGGAACAATAAAGGGTACCTAATGGTGAGAGAGAATAACATCACTTGTCCATTAGAAACGAGAATTTTCCTTTCAATTTCGCTGGTTTCCATTAGTCGCAGCATGTGTGTGCCAGGCGTTGCGCTGTTCTGTTTGCTGTTGTTGAAGAGTGTGGGATCTGAGAACAGCATCGAACAGAGAGGAAGAGTGACAGCCGAGCTAAAACGCCACTTCCTGGCCAGGGGCGTGCTGCTTCTACACGGCGATCAGCTCTACTCGTGTGAGTGTTAAAGATGAACATGTAAATCTTGGTTAGTAGCGTTCGGGGCCGTCAGAGTCTATTCCCTCCCTGCGCTATACCTCACGTTGCAGGCGGGAAACGAGAGCCAACATCGTCGCTATACTAGTGGCAGATGAAGTAGGCGGGCATGGCGAACCCCTCATTCACTACCCCGACTCCTATATCCCTAAGAACCTGCTTTGTGTATGATCCTGTCCCAAATATCTTAGTCCTCCATTCACACGTTTTGCTCTATAGGAAAACTTAAGGGGAGAGGATAGAATGTTTTTATCTTTTTTACTATTTGGTGTAAAATATTAATTTTTTGTATGTGGAGAGATCATAGCTGTGGCAACTGAACCAAATAAAAATATTTTGAAAAAAAAATATTTGAGGACCCAAATTTGAAAAAAGGATACCCAATGCAAGATGGTACTAAAACTGATATATCTAAACCATTTTTAAAGATAGATTCAAACAGTTTTTTGCAATGTATTTGCAAAAGCATGTTCTACAAACTGTCTGTAACAGAATTTTGGTATTGGTCCCTACGTTTGTAAAATAAACAATTACAATTTAACAACAATTTTCTGATTTCCTTTCTTGCAAAGAAACGGACGTATTTTTAAAATGAAATCAATTAACAAAATTCTGTTACAGAGAAAAGTTTCCTAATTGTCTAAAGAATGTGTGTTCTAAATTTCAAGCATATATCTTTAATTGTTCAGAAATTATATCCATTTTTGTCTGGCAATGTAGCAAAAAAAAAAAATGAAGTTACTGGAAACCGATAAAAGCGGGCGTGTGATTCAAAAATCTATAGCGCGTCTCAATATCCGATAAGGGCACAAATACCCACAAAATGTTATGTAATGCATTTCACACATATCAAAGGGTATTGTAAAGAAAATTTTTTTTTCGAAAATTTAATTTACCGGAAATAACAATAAAAGTGGGCGAGTGATTTAAAAATCCATAACGCAGGAAGTTTAAAAATGGTGGCTCAACATCCGATAAGGGCACAAATACCCACAAAATATTATGATATGCATTCCACACATATCACAGAGTATTTTAAATATATTTTTTTTAATTTACTCATTTTTCACCAAAAAGTACTATCCTCTCCCCTCAAAAGAACAAATAAAATATTAACGTGATTTCTAGTAATTACAAATACCTGATTTACAAGGTATTAGTCGCGCGGATGGTAAACGACCCGATGGTCTCACCTTAATTCCATGGTCTAGAGCAAAATCTTTAATTTGGGACTCCACTTGCGTTGACACTCTAGCTCCATCTCACTTGCCGAATACCTCCAGACGCGCAGTATCTGCTGCCGAATTAGCCGTGAAGAAGAAAGTCAATAAATATGCTCATCTATTAAACAATTATATCTTTTTCCCCTTTGCTGTGGAGACCTTCGGTCCTTGGAGTCATGACGCTAAAGTTGTCGTATCTCAAATCGGCCAAATTTTGATCTCCATCACTGGTGATCGTCGTTGCACTACTTATTTGCGTCAACGTTTAAGTATTGCAATTCAACAAACGGAGACTATTATTCATTTAACACTATTTTTATAGGGATGTATTGGTATTCTATACTGGGAATATATAAATGTGTATCAATATTAATATATAGAGAATGTTTGTGTGTTTGTATGAAGTAATCTCAGAAATTATTTAACCGATTTGAATAATTCCTCCACTATTTGAAAGTGTGGTTTCTCTAGATGGACGTAATGCTGTACGAGGACTGAAGTAAGATTAAAATAGATCATTAGGCACAGAAAACTTGATATTCTGTCGCAATTATTGTAGGGGAAAGGTCCCTATATTGAACCGTGTCTTAAATTGAAACACTCTGTTATTTCCCAAACTGTTCGACAGAGTGCACCACAATCAAGTAGAAGAGTACTGTGTAGCGCAGTGAATACTGGGTACAGTTGACCTTGCGTTCGGAGAAATGGTTTCAGCTGTAATAAGTGTTGTGTGTTTATGGTGCTTCTGATGTAATATTTGACTCTCCTAGCTAAGCTTGTACGACAAATCAGGTAAGATTGTGATAATCATTATCTATTGCATGTTGTGAAGTAGTTACATATTAACAATATCCATGCGTAAACGTTTTCAATCAACACGTTTCCGTGTTTCACAATTACTAAAGAATGTAAAATGGCTTTGCCCATAATTAGAACCACCGTTTGAACCTTATATTGAACTGGTCCAATTTAGGAAACCTTCTTTTGTTTTAGGAGTTTCCAACTGTAAATATCTCGTGCAAATACTGCCCATGCCTCACTTCCTGAGCTGTTTCTTTGCGGGGCGAGAGGCAGAGGGACAGGGTGGGAGGAGCTGCGTACCGCATGTGCCTACTACCCTACGTTCAACACATCGGCCTTTTCAGGATTCCTTTCGTCAGCTATGGAGCAAGATCAGCCATTGACAAGCGATTGTATAGGCTGTCCCCTCTCGAAACAGATTATGTCCCTATCAATTCCTGTAACTAAACACTAATACCAGTTGTAGACTACAGTCTCTACAAGACATTATAGACCTAATCGCGATTACGGTTATCACGTGTACACATCCGTAAACTCTTTCCTCAATGGCAGTGTTTCTCAAACTTTTTCCACCGCGAAACCCCTTTTAATCTAAAGTGTAACTGCGGAATCCATGTAATATTTTATTAGTATTTAAATTAACAGAGAAGTGAAAGCTAGTATCTCAATAATTCTGTTCAGTGGGAAGAATGTATCTGCTTTTTAAGCCTGCAATCTGGTTTTATGGCGGAAAGTTGTAGTCTTATTTCTATTGTACTTCTGCATTTTGTCTTTTCGATATTTTGTTTTAGTGAACAGATGCGCAGAGAATCCAGTGATGAAAGTGATAAATATTATGGGTATTTTCCATTTTAGATGTTCATTAAACATATTATTATTACGCATATTCTTGGATTATTATTATTATTATTATTATTATTATTATTATTATTATTATTATTATTATTATCGGTGGTTTCATGTTATTAGTGATTCATATTTCCGTAACATTTATATATTTTTATAATATCCACTAAATATAAAATAGCCACCGGAGCAGTCCAGTCGGCTAAGGCGTTTGCCTATCGATCCAGAGTTGCACTCGGGCGCGGGTCCGATTCCCGCTTGGGCTGATTACCTGGTTGGGCTTTTTCCCCGAGGTTTTCCCCAACCGTAAGGCGAATGTCAGGTAATCTTTGGCGAATCCCCGACTTCATCTCGCCAAATACCATTTCGCTATCATCAATCCCATCGATGCAAAATAACCTAGTAGTTGATACAATGTCGTTAAATAACCAAGTAAAATCATATAAGGCTAACGGAACCCCAGAACATACTTTGAGAAATGCTGCTCTATGGTAATTCAGCAGTTGTCCAAACTGAACGAAGAGTGGCCTAGTGTGTACTTACATTTTACGAAATCGCCATCAGAGATAATAGCGATAGTGGTAACCACGATTAGAGTATCCAGTATTATAACCAGTAAAGATCCCTGCGATGGCGTAGGATAATGTTTTCAGAACATGTAATATGCTGCCGTGCCGCCACGTTGCACCTCCCGTGACATTCCGAGCAGACCTAAGAGGCGTGGTTATAAGCACTAGGGAACTCTCGGTTCAGGACGTGAGACACGGGCAGTAGATATACCTGACAAGTGGCGAAAGAGGCACCAACACAACCTGTGTGTGTTGCATGATTGTAACAGGGACTTACGTTCTTCCCATGTTGATATTCAAAAGGCTGAGATTTAAGGATGAACGGAACACCGGTGCACCACGAGGTGCAATATGCACATGTTCTGAAAGAGGACGGATTACTAGCAAGTTATTTCTTAAGTGGTTACAACGTGTCATCGCCATTGTGAAGCCCAGCACTAATAACAAAGTGTTACTTATCCTTGATGGCCATTCCACCCACACCAAGAATGTAGAAGCTATCATTCTTGTCGAGAAAATTGTATTGTAATGCTTTCTTTGCCGGCACATATTACAGCGCACAGGCTTCAACCAAGTGACGTGTCTTTCTTCAAGCCCTTGTCATCATACTACACTCAGGTTCAGACAAATGCCTTCGAAGTAACCCATCTCGAAATATAACTCAGTTCAGGTGCCAGCTTTAATAGGAGAAGCTTATGGTAAAGCTGCTAGAGTGGTAAATGTAACGAGTGGATTTGCGAAAACTGGAATTTGGGCACTCGACAGAAACAGCGACTTCGCTTCTACTGCTGTCAATCATAAGAATGAGCCTAACACAAGTGTTCCAAACTCACCTTCACAAAATTCAGTTTCCTCTTTTCAATCTAGTAGGCCTTACACTTCTGAAGACATTTCTACGGCCAAACCTCACTGTCCATAAAAATCTCCAAACATGACTAGGCATAGGCCTAACACTGTTGCTGAAATAGCTCCTATTCCTGAACTTACCAGATCAAGGAAACAAAAAATCACGTCAGTTGCAATCGTCACAAGCAGTCCATACAGGAATGAGTTGTAGGAAAAACAAAACAAGAAAGTAGCAGGTAGGCCTACATCGACACCAAGAAATAAATCGTTAAAAAAAAAGCTCCAACATGGTCAACCAGAAAATGAAGACAAGAATTGGTACTGCAAAATTTGTGAATTGTCGGAAATGATGGATATGATCCAGTGCATGAAATGTAGGATATGGCTTAACTAAAAATGTGCAAACGTTAGTTCTAAACGGAAAGTGTTTTACTGTGAAGACTGTGGATAATGGACCCTTTTATATATAAAACAATGAAAGCCCAATATTTGTCATTCATGTTCTAAAAAGAAAGTGTTTTTTTATTATTATCTAAAAACTCCAGTTTTCAAGGAAATTGACATTATAATCCCAAACTTCTTTTGTACTTTTGTTGCTAATTAAATAATTGCTTTAAATATAGGACAAAAATATTTATATTTTATATTAATAAAAATATTTCTGAATTTAAAATGATGTGGTTCATTTTAAGGTAAGGCTGGTCCAATTTAAGGACCATGTTCCTAATTTGGACCATTTCGCACCTCCTTCGTTTTATTTTTTTATTTAAATAATGACAACATTAATTAACAATTGTGTTGAGGCTATGTATAGTCAAAGAATCTGCAAATGTAATGCAAGTTTTCCTGATAACTTTGATAAGATTATTGCCACAATTTAGTGTTGAAGGCTAAGTGGTTCAATATAGGGGCCTTTCCCCTATTACTTGATTATTTAAATTTTATTTGATCCACATTAAATACTCTAATTTTGTATACTTCAGTTTCTTTTGTCCACAGAACATAATAGTATTTTTAAGAATTTTGTAGTAAAGATGAGTATTTTTACTGGGCCAAAAATACAGCATATTTGGAATAAAACTTAGTATTTTACCGTTGAGCTCACTGGAGCTAGATTATTTTACAAAGTGTCACGAAATGGCGTTCCTGCACTCATAATTTACCCATATTCGTTTCCTGTGTTTCTTAAAATAATATTTATGTACCACATTCATTTTCGTTTTTTTATTTGCATAAACAATGATGCACAACCGAGCGAGTTGGCTCAGATAGTAGACTTTGAGACTCGCATTCGGAAGGTCACGGTTTCAAACTCTGTGGTCGACAATCTGATTAGGGTTTATCATGCTTTCCCTTAGTCATAAAAGCAAAAATGCCAGATTGGAAATTTACATGCCATGATTCATGACCGCCTCAATTACAGAAACAATATACATTAATCAAAGTCTACAATCAGTTACGTGAACACAAGCCATTTACGACACACAATAGAAACAGGAACTCAACAAAAGTAAAAGCTGCCTACTGATAGACCCACACATTCTAAACATGCGACATGATCACAGATGTTAAAGCGTGTATAAATAAACTTAACAAAGAAGAAAAGATGCACAGTGAGGTTAACATAAAAAATTATCTTCATACACAATCCACTCTATACTGATATTAATTTGAAGTTTGATTGAAGACCAATTTAGAAAAATGTTGGATGGATTATCCTTGCACCAAAAACTGATGTTCCCTGAACCAAATGATCCTATTTTAATTAGTTGCACATAATAACAATCAAGACACATGTTAAATGAATTATCCTTGCACCAAATGAGTGCTCTCTGGACAAAAATGATAATATTTTAATTACCTATATATATAATTTGAATTGGTAATGAAAATTACGGGAAAACGTCTCAACGGATTTTAATGAATGACTCGCCATTTTGAAACTTGGAATCCAAGGATTTTCAGAAAAATAGTTACTTTCAGTGAAACGTTAGTTCTACATAATTTTCCAATTTTCAAAAATCCCTCTTTCGTCAGTTTTGAGAACTAATTGCATTTCAGAATAAAACAAAACACACTACAATAAACAATAGGCTATTACACGAAGGCCATGACCTGCAGCATTGCTGACATTTTTAGAGCTCATATTAAATTGGTTATTAAAAACTTTGACTTACTAAAAATAATTTGCAGGTCTGATTCTGCGGTGTGTAATTTTCTGAGTACAGCTGTGTATTGGATATTAAAATCTACAAAACTTAAGGTGGTTTGATGACATTATTACCATTACAAATGAAATATTATTATAGTTAATGTCATGATGTGACTATTTTTAATTAATTATACATATGAATGCTATATTAATGATATGAAAGTGAAACTTTTTGGGGTTATGTAAGTAGATGTAGAGAATATCTTAAATTAGATCTTCATTTCTATAATTTACAGAGTGGCGGCTATATAACTGCAAATCTTAGCCTACATAAGATAATAATATTGTTATTAAAGATCATATATCTTTGTAGTTATTAATCAAGTGGGGTTGGATCTTTTTCATATACTTAATGGCGGTGTGGTGTAGATATTTATATGCGTCATTCTCTTCAGTACTGGCTCAGAGAGTGCAAAAATTACAGTTCGTAGGGAAAGACCAAAATGTATTACTGATAAAATAAGAAGCCTACAAAATTATATAGTGTCCCGATCATTTCAGCAAGATCTTTTAGGAGGACAAAATTATTTTACCCTCTACATTTAAAGCTCTACATGCAGCAGCTATAACAAGATGCTATGTCTATTGTTCGAAAGCATAGCAAACCTGACTTTTTTAACTTTCACCTACAATCCACAATGACCTGAAATAGCTATTGCTTTACTCCCACATGAAAAACCCACTTATCGTCCTGACATTGTTACTTGCGTTTTCGCGTTGAAACTCAAAAACTGAAAGTGGATAGGTTCAAGAAGAAGTATTTGGCATAAAAACCATTATTATGAAAGCAAATAACTTTCAAAATGTCTGGTATTCTTCATTGAAAACAAATCTGAAAAATGTTTATTTGAACGTCTAATGCTGCACAAGCCACTAGTTTAAATATAGCCTAATTTAAATTAAGTAACATAATAAACGATTTATTCTTCTATCACACACGGATGTTCTCTGGATCAAATGTCCTATTTTAATTATGTAATTACTTTATATTTATTTCTGACAAGTGCATCGCACCGCATAGATATGGCTACTAAATAATAATAGCATGCATCATGCATTAAAATTGAAAGCACGATTTTTTTTACACGGGGAAAATTGATTCATTTGTTCGTCCTTGCAACATTAAAGGAATTTTAATGGATGGTATATAAATTATATATACTGTATATACTTAAGAGTAAAATAATATTTCGAAAAATATACCGATAAGATGCACGTTACGTGATCTACGGAGAAAATAATGGAAGCATTGACTACATTGTTATTTCATGGATAAGCTTATCAACTACATTAAAAACAAAGAATAAAATAAAATAATGAGACGGAACAAATTCTGCGCTGTATCAGGAATACAACGGCATTTAGAAAACATCTCTCAGTTTGAGGAATGAAACTACGGTTGCATTGATTTGGATGTTTTATTTTTGTTTCGGTTTATAAAAATAGAGGGTATGGGTCTATGATGTTTGTTGTTTAGTTAACTGTCCGAAGCCATGTCTGAACCTCATAAGTGACACAAAGAATTCATCATATATGAGGTAACTAAGCCGGGAGAAAATGGGCAGAGTGCCCCCCCCCCCTGGACCTATGATATGAGAAGGAATTAAAGAATGACTTTAAGTATATTTTCTCTTCATAAGAAGGACATTAAGCTAGTTGTAACGGCTGGGGTGGTCATCGAGCTAACCACACGATACCTCCATTCTGGTTGGATGATCGTACACCTCTGCTACGGCATGTGAACGTGAGGTCAGCAGCCAGCTGGTTAGTCTGGACCCTTCAAGGGCTGTGCCGCCACAGATTATTATTATGAAAGACATTCCGAAATTCGTTCCAACTCACAACAAATTTTTCACTGTGGTTTACTCAAAGTGTATCGTACGTGTCTATTATCACTTAATATTGGAGAACTCGCGGGCCGCGCGGCACGGCTAATTTTATTGGAAACTTCGGCGTCCTCATGCCTCAGGAAAGGGACAGCAACAGAGCATCTGCCTACATCATCGGTGACCAAAGCGCGTGTCGTGATTACATCGTGTAATCAGAGACATTCAAACGGGTACGAGGAGTTTCCTGTACATTGCTGTGTGTTTCATTCACGTACTGAAGGCAAACAGTGGCGGTATCATGTCGCTCTACAAACTCTGTCTCTACAAGCAGTAAGAGGTGGTTTCGTAAAGAATGAGAAGGAGAACTTTTTTGTTGTTCTGTCGGACAATAGTAATATACGTTACAAGAGCGGTATGTTGACGTTTTCATGGTCGAGGAAAAGATTGAAAAAGCGAAACGTAGTTGAGCTTTTTTAATTTCCTACAACATGAAAACAAACATACCGCTCATGTATCGTACATTATTTTTTGCGAAGATCGTTTATTACATACCTGAAAGACGAATTTCTAATTAGTTGCAATGAAATCTCCATCTTGGTTTCTGTTTAATGACGGCAACTTCGGAAAACCAAAATATCTTTCTTCAACATTGTTGCTATATAATGTTTTCTGGGTTTACTATACTCCAGCAGGCCGTGATATACGTCTGTCTTTTTTTTCCCCCAGTCTATAAATGCGAACTTAAAACAAACGGTAAGGTTATGTAATGATTTATTTTTCATTTTAATATTTTAACAATATTATTTATGTAGCATATTGCAGTAATAACACCCGCATCTGGAATCTTGTTGATTTTTTCACGGCTTTCTTAATGTTACTTGTATCAGGAATGCAATAAGTTTCGTGGAGTAGTAGACTTTACTTAATTTTTGCAAATATTTAAAAACAATAATTAACATTGCAATTTAGGTGAAATTGCGGTGGTAAGCTTCCAATTTGTAATTATTACTATGTTAAACGTCTCTAAAAATAATATGTTAAAAGCCTAAAGCAGTAAAATGAATGTCGCGCTTAAGCGGTAAGAAGAGGGAAATTGTTATGTGTGTTACGTTGGGAATACTGAATGTGGTATTTCACACTTACCGCGTATTGGTTCTGTGCGGAAAACAAGCAAATACGCACGATCTCGCACAAAATGTAATATGTTTACTTTGGTCAACGGTTCAATTAGGAGTATATAGAAACAGTGATTGTCACGCTGAAGAATGTATTATTATTATTATTATTATTATTATTATTATTACTTATCACTAAGTATGTGTTTCTATAATTCTTCTGTACGTGCATGAATATTGATATTTTTAGATCTTCTCCCTAGAAGGATAAAATTATTAGGTTTTATCTCAATTTTAATCTTCTTAATCTTTAGATGAGGGTAACTATTTATTAGTTATTCATTTAATAATAATATTGTAGAAAAACTGATTCAATATTATGTGCCAACGAACTGTTAAACGCCAGGAATTGACATGTCTTAAATCATAGCCAGGAAGAGAAAGATGAGATAAATAAATGTAAAGTCAGTTACTGAATGGGGTTTGAAATATCTCGTGCTCTAAAGCCTTTTAATGGAACAGAATTTATCAAAAGAGTAATGATTAAATTAACTTAAATAATTTGTCCATGAAAAGTTTTTAATTTTGAAAAACTACGAATTTATCGACCAAGTATCGAGAGAAGAATTTAGAAATTTCTGATTATGTTCAAGAGGAAGTTTAAAAAAAGAAGCAAGAAAAATCGTATATTATTCACTGGCTCTTGATGACAGCAGTAACATTACTGATTCAGCAAAGTTTGAGATTTTTATCCGCGGGATTGATCAAGATGTTAGTACAGGAACCGCCACTGGTTGTAGTGTTCATGCCAAGTACCTTTCCTCCGTCTCCTTACTTCATAGGCTGTCTGTCGCATGTAATCACTGCAGCTCGAGTTTTGGTCACCGCTGGTCTGCAAGAACTGCAAAGTGCATTGAAGTTGTCAGTGGACTTTTTGAACATGTTCTGTATAGAAAAGTACACAATTAATCAGAACATAAGGTAACAATTTTTTAATTTACTATCATCTGCACCTTTCATGTTCCTCATTGTTTCCATTAGTTTTCTCCGAAACCGTTAAGAACTGGAAATATGGTCATATAAACTTTTTTGTTATCACGAATATTATCACCCTCAAACCATGCAACTTTCCTCCTAACTCACCTTGTATGGTAGAAACGGAAAACCGACATAACGCATGTTAAGTTGTTATTTCAGGGAACTCCTCAATTATTATAATTATTCTGACATAGGCTACTTAATTGTAGTATTAGTTTCCAAATTAATCCAAATCTCAGTAATGAGATTATTAATTACATTAATTCAATGGTGCTCGGGTAGAGAGAGTTCAGTCTTTTTTTGTTGTGCAAATCGTCGTTGTTCCTGCAGGAACTCATAATGCAAAATATACAATTTTTCAGTAGGAAGAAAAAAACACATCTATTCATCCTATGGCAGCCGTACATAGGAGACTGTGAATTCTTACATTTTCGAAACAAAGAAATATAATTACATATAGGAGATTTTATTATTTGCTGGATCACTATTTAAGTTATTTAACAGAGCAAAAATCTGAAAATCGGTAAATATGTCACATAGGAATTATTGCAGGAACGACGACGAAATCAAGTTTTGCTCCCCAGGTTAACATACAAATTAAATTCTACAAGTGAGTGTGCAAAAAACAAAATAATACTAGCATTTGATGTGTTTTATTGTGTAGAAAATTATTTGCAATAAGGGTCCGAAGTTTAATTTTCATTAATCTCAGAACTCATTTTTATGACTTATCTCCCTACCCAAATATAATTCATTGGTGTAAATCGTTTCGACTTCCAATTGCGTTGTTGTCTCGAGACTAGGACGTGAGGAAGCAAATAAGATTACTTATAGAGAGAGCTCTATATTAAAAATTACATTCGGTTAAATTTACATTCGGTGAGTAAGTTACTGTAGGAAGAGAGGAATTAAAAGAAATATCAAATTCCATTTAAAATCTCAAACATTCTTACAATCAAAATATGCTCACAATTAACAACCAGCATAAACGTTTCACGAAAACACAGGGATTGAATCAATTCCCCGACACTTCTTTTGTAACTATTTGTTAATATTGGAATTCATACGTCTTATTTTCAATAAAGAATACATTCTTGAAACGAAATCTATACTAATAATAAATCTGTAGCCGAAATTTTTCTGGTAATTTTCGATTTTCCAAAAATAATTGGTCCTAACATATATAATTAACCACCCTGAAACCGAAAATCGCTTTTTTGAAATTTTTATTTGTATGTCTGTCTGTCTGTTTGTTACCTTTTCACGCGATAATGGATAAACGGATTTCGATGAAAATTGGAATATAAATTATGTTCGTTGTAACTTAGATTTTAGGCTATATGGCATTCAAAATACGTTATTTAAAAGTGGGGGTTATAAGGGGGCTGAATTAAATAAATCGAAATATCTCGCTTATTATTGATTTTTGTGAAAAATGTTACATAACAAACGTTTCTTCAAAAATAATTTGCTATAAGTTTTATTCCTGGAAAAATTTTGATAGGACTGATATTTAATGAGATAAATGAGCTTTAAAATTAAAATAACTGCCATCTAAGGCCGTATAATGAAATAAAAAACAAATGACTTCGTCTATAAGGGGCCTTGGAGAGCAAAAATCGAAAGCTATGAAAGATAGCTACAGAGAATGTTTCTGTGTCTGTATGAAGTAAATCGGAAGCTAAATTAACCGATTTGTGTAATTAATTATTATTTCACCATTGGAAAGTGTAGTTTATCTAGATGGACATAATGCTATAATGTTATTATAGTAACGTCTGATGTAATATAATATAATATAATATAATATAATATAATATAATATAATATAATATAATATAACATAACATAACATAACATAACATAACATAACATAACATAACATAACATAATGTAATATAATATAATATAATATAATATAATATAATATATATAATGTAATATTATATAATATAATTTAAGTTATTTGAAGCGTTCAGAACCATAGTGGGCCAAACGCCATTTCCTGAATACGTAGAAAACAAGGGTTAAAATTAAGTTATTTCATAATTCAATGGAAACCTATAACAAGTAAAATAAAATATACACATTAAATCTAAATGATGTCAATGTTCATTAAACTATGGTTGCATGTAATAAAAATTAGAAACATGTTAAAGGAATTGTCATTGCACCAATGAGTGGTCTCCGGACCAAAATGATCGCATTTTAATTATTTGGATGCAATTTAAATTAAGTAACATATTAAACGATTTATCCTTCTATCAAACACGAGTGTTCCCTGGATCAAAATAAATGTCCTATTTTAATTATGTAATTACTTTATATTTATTTCTAACGGGTGCAGCGGAGCGCACGGGTACGGCTAGTCCTTAATAAAAATATAGTGCAGTAAAAAGTATGTTTTCCCAGGTGATAATCTCCGTTACAATTTATTATCAAAGATAGAAGTTGAAAACCACATCTGATGTGAATGTTAATAACAGAGTTAGCCTATTTAATTTTCAACAACAAACTTAATCTCAAAACTGAAATGACTTTGATAGATACTTGCGTAGAAACATGGACTTAACATTTCTTTAAAGAATTAGAAGAATCCGTCTGAAATTATAGATTTTATTAACGTTTTAATTTTTTTAGATTCTCGCGAAAACTGTACTAATATCAGATTTTCACTTACTACCCTCTTCGAACTAGGTTATAAATCAATGTGCACTATATTTTCTAACATATTCCTTGTATTAATACCTCTGATTTATTTGAAAACACGAGCATTGCTAAATATTTGCTAAGTTCTAAAACAGATGTAAATGAGATCCGATAAGAAAATTTTAACTCTAATTTTATTGTAATATATTTCAGGGGAAAGATGGGAGGAAGCATTGGAATTATCGAAGTTCCTGATCGCCAGAAACATTCCTGTGAGAACATTAAATGCGATGGAATCGGATCTGTCGCAGGCACAGTTCCACAATCATCTGGCTTTTCTTCTTAGTGACGAATCCACGCTTGTTCATCATGTAAGAAGTTATAAAATATTATTTGTGTAATTACTGATGGTAATATGAGGTCAAGTTCACAAAATCTCAAAATACTGTACACAATGCACTAGCCTAATTATTAAGGATTGCATTAGACACCAAATTGATACGAGGACATCATAAAAATTTTAAATATATTATACTGTCGACAATAATTTATTTATTAAGACATTTAAAACCTGTTATACCCCTAACATATCTTCATAGTGTAATATCTTAACGGTATTCCTATATGGGGAATAGCAGTGCCGTATCCAAAGTTCTCATTCTTCAAAAAAGGGTATACGAATATTTACAGGTTCTCCTTACGATGTACAGTAAGGTGCGAAGGTCTTGTCACCCGCCCCTTTTTTGTATGTTGATGTGCATCCATTTTGAACATGTCATAGCAGATGTGTGACAATGGTTGATACTGCAAATTAAGCTTTCAGGAATAAACCCCTGTAAAGTTAATTTGAATAATTTCGAGGGAAAAATTGTTCCGGGGCCGGGTATCGAACCCGGGACCTTTGGCTGGATATAGAGGGAAAAATTGGATCGGTGTCGGATAGAGTTCCCGGGTAGCTGAGTGGGAGAGCGTTGGTACGTTTAACCAAAGGTCCCGGGTTCGATACCCGGCCCCGGAACAATTTTTCCCTCGAAATTATTCAATGGTTGATACTTCACGGTTCAGCTTGTTTAGTGATCCAGAGCATCAGTATGGGCGCCATCATTGTCGCGGCACAAAATGATGACGCGTCATGTCCTGTGTGAAATTTTCCACAGCAAAGACGGTGTGATTTCCCTTTGGGGAATAATTAAGCAGCATGTCCCAGAACATAAATACCAGAAAATTGAAGATTTGAAGCAAGCTGTTAGGGAGTTTTACTTATTACCAGTTTCGTCCTTCGTACTAGTAACTCATTTTGAAATAATTCTGTGTCTACTCTATAAAAGAGCAATCCGATGGCTAGTCTCTGATATTGAGACAACTCATCCTGCCTAAGGTTTTTCCGTGGTTTTCCTAAGGCGCTAAGACAAATGTCGGGATGAGCCCTAAAAGAAATGGGCCACGGACCTGCACTCATATCCCCATGAATCTCCCTAATTACTCTAAATTAATTAACAATTACATCTCTCCCCCCTCTTCGTAATTGAGCCATCATATAGCCAAATGGCTGGTCTCAAAATTGAGACGATTCAACAAGGCTCATGACAACAATCACCTCCTACATAATAGCCAAATTGGCTAGTCTCTTATATATGAGACAACTCATCCTGCCTAAGGTATTCTGTGGTTTTCCTAAGGCGTAAGACAAATGTCGGGATGAGCCCTAAAAGAAATGGGCCACGGACCTGCACTCATATCCCCATGAATCTCCCTAATTACTCTAAATTAATTAACAATTACATCTCTTCCCCCTCTTCGTAATTGAGCCATCATATAGCCAAATGGCTGGTCTCAAAATTGAGACGATTCAACAAAGCTCATGACAACAATCACCTCCTACATAATAGCCAAATTGGCTAGTCTCTTATATATGAGACAACTCATCCTGCCTAAGGTATTCCGCGGTTTTCCTAAGGCGTAAGACAAATGTCGGGATGAGCCCTAAAAAAAATGGGCCACGGACCTGCACTCATATCCCCATGAATCTCCCTAATTACTCTAAATTAATTAACAATTACATCTCTTCCCCCTCTTCGTAATTGAGCCATCATATAGCCAAATGGCTGGTCTCAAAATTGAGACGATTCAACAAGGCTCATGACAACAATCACCTCCTACATAATAGCCAAATTGGCTAGTCTCTTATATATGAGACAACTCATCCTGCCTAAGGTATTCCGTGGTTTTCCTAAGGCGTAAGACAAATGTCGGGATGAGCCCTATAAGAAATGGGCCACGGACCTATATGCCCTTCCCCATATATATTCCCCTTTATTATGAACGACGTATGCCCTAGTTCAGAACCTATAAATTGTCTATTAAATATACGAGGTCACTCAATTAGTCGCAATTTGAAAGGACAGGGACCTCTCAAATTGCAGATTTAGATTTCACGGCGCTTCTTCCGACGGCCTTCACATGCTTTGTTATCGAGCAACAGATGACAGCGTCTCGCCATGCTAACGGCAAACACCAACCATCTCCTCCTCGCCCCGTTCCGTGATCACTTGATCAAATCTCAATCCCCCTCGCGTATGTGGTACCTAAGAGGTTACGTCCAATTTCGGCTTCCCCTTCAAAATTTTCTACAGCTCCTTCAGTGGAGCAGCGTAACCCGGAGTGAAACTAGTGGCCAACAGGCTTGGAGCTCACATACTTAGTTTTGTACAGCCCCCAACCCCTTGCAAGGACGCGTTTTGCGTACCTTTTAAATTTGCCCTCCCAATTCTTTTTCTATTTTTCGATCACTTTTTCGATTTTTCGATGTTCCGAATTTCAACGATGACGTCACTGATACTATACCGGTGTCCCACCGGTGCCATCAGCTTGCGGAGATTGTGGCAGTCTCCATCAGGCGCCATCAGTGAATCTGATTGGTTCTTGTGTAGGGCGGGAATTAGCAGACGAATGACATCGTGCACTGTTGTGTCATGGCGGTGTGTTCTGCTGTATTGTTTGTAATGAGCACAACGTAAAAACAATACGTTAATGGCTTATGAGCAAAGCTTGAGATTTTAATCAGCGGGATTGATCAAGAAGTTAGTACAGGAGTTAAGTTTCTGCAGCTTAACAAGTATTTATATTTCGCGAACTTGAAGCCACGGTTCCGTTGGTTCACGTCGCGCTGTGTGATATCTTATTCACCGAAATGAGAAGCCAGTTTTAATGAAACTTGATTTATTTAAATCCTGAATTGCCGGTTCTGTGTTTTACAATTCCCTTAATCTGAACTACATGTCAGTTAGGGACTAAGTCAGGGTTTGAACCCAAGACTTGATACGTGATGCCTGCTGGTCGGTTATTACAACTCCGACGACAACTAAACGAAAGAGGGCGAGTAGCTCAAAGCCCTCGGTTTTATTCAATTCTCGCAGGCTTGGGTCACGTGTCAATTCTGGTGTCAAACTTACATGGTCTGACAGAATGACGTTGCACATTGACGTCATGTCCCCGTGATGGGATGTCATCTTATTTGAGTCCAGCTTGGGTGAACTGTGACTCGTACCCTCGTGAGGTGATAAGACGCATGACTTCAAGTCAGGGGTTATTGTCTTAATGACAAAGCACAGACTATATGTCTGGCCAGAATAATTCTTATGATATTAACATTAAATTTGTAAAACCCTTATATGATATCACTATGAACTTATTAAAACCCTAAGTTCTGAGCCTCTGGAGCTCGTAGCTCGACCACTGGGGTCGGGATATATAACTCAGGAACCGCCACTGGTTGTAGTTTTCATGCCAAGTACCTTTCCTCCGTCTCCTTACTTCATAGACTGTCCGTCGCATGTAATCACTGCAGCTCGAGTTTTGGTCACCGCTGCTGTAGACGAACTGTAGCTCACTGTATCACAAACAGGTGTTGAGCAGGAAGGTGAGCGGAACAGTATGGCTGGCGTTTCTGCGGCCAGGGCAAACCATCGAAGAGCTGCTAGCGGGCGCGTACGTGCGGCTCGACGTGGAGTTCCTGCTGGCTCAGTCAGTGGCCTGGGGTGTGCAGCTTCATGAAGCTTATCACGTGGTTCAGGGCTCTCCCCTTCGCGTCCAGGTGTTCGGAGAGCTGCGTGGCCAGCTCTTCACAGCTTCAGCTCTCAGTGCGTTCTACCGCCGGGGATCGCTCGGTGGTCAAGTTCTCAAGACTGCGAGTATCGATGTAAGAACAGTTTTTAATATTCAATTGTCTCTACGTTTCAACGCAGATATTCACAATGCATTCTAGTGCTAAAGAATGACTCTACGATGATCTTTCATACAATTTAAATTCTTCATTCATTTGAATAATTTCAAGGAAAAATAGTTCCGGAGCCGGGTATCGATCCCGGGACCATTCGCTTAGCGCGCGAACGCTCTACCGACTGAGCTACCTAGGAACTATACACGACACCGTCACAATTTTTCCTTTTATATCCACATAACTCAAACGAGTTGACAAGACGCCAGAACTCAACTATGAGTGCACACAATACTGTGTGACTTAAATTGTGGCTCCCTGTTAACGTACCTCCAGTAACGAATGTATTATGCAAATCTGGCTTTCAGGCTTCATTCATTTGTTTGATTGATTTATTTTTACTGGCAGATTTAAGGCCTTAAGGCCTTCTCTTCCATTCAACTAGTATAAGAATACCAGCAAATATTTTAAAATACAGCAATACAGAAAACAATTTTTGACCTTTTTTAAATAAAGGGGCACTTTAATTTATAAGACAGTGTATTTGTTCTGACATTTTATGAACGGAAAGAAAATAAAATAACCTTTTATCCTGTATAATTACATTATTTAATCCTTAAATTTCTTCGACAAATGTTTATGCTGATTCATATCTTTGTGTTAAAATTAAAAAAAAAAATCCAAAAACGACCCACTCTCGCTAATACGCGGTCTCGTTTAATACGCAATTTTTATGCAGGGCCTTGAAGAGCGTCTTACAGTTCTCGAAGTTTCACTATATTAAATAATAGTACATTATGCAACGAGCCTATAATCGTAGTAATTAAGACGCGAGTATGTTTATGAAACGAGCGCAAGCGAGTTTCATAATTTTCATACGAGCGTCTTAATTACCATTATAGGCAAGTTTCATACGACTTTTTATGCTCGACCATATTTCTAACTTAAAATTATTCATAAGTATTCATATTATTCTTATCTGACTGGAGAGCGAAGTGACCTTGTCCAATATCTCGTAAATTGTGAGATGTGCGCAGATGCGAAAGTATTGATTTTTTCCGAGAAACGAATTTCATTGACCTTGATATAATGTAGAGAGTAAAATAAACATTAACCTTGATATAACCTTGAAATTGGTTTAGACATTGAAAAACGAGATGACAAATTGAATTTACTTGAATATTATTTACAATTAACGCTAATTATTATAGTAACAGAACATAACCTTCTGCGACAGTATTGGGTTTCCAGCCTCCGTAACGTTTCGCTAGTTGTCTTTCGATTGCATATCTGAGAATAATCTATACTTGCGCTTTCATATTGCTTTCTGATTGGTGGAAAACCTGAACTTTAATGAAGTCCATTAAAGGGCTGCTACCAGGTGTATAACTACGGAATTTCGGCATGGTCGAGCATAATGTACATTATGCAACGAGCCTATAATGATAGTAATTAAGACGCAAGTATGGATATTTATGAAACGAGCGCAAGCGAGTTTCATAATATTCATACGAGCGTCTTAATTACCATTATAGGCAAGTTTCATACGACTTTTTATGCTTGAACATATTTGTAACTTGAAATTATTAAGATGTATACATTTTATTTGTATCCGACGAGATCGGAAGTGACCTTGTTCTAGGTCGTGAATTGTGACATGTGCGCAGACGCGAAAGTATTGATTTTTTTTCGAGGACCAATAATGTCATTGACCTTGATGTAATCCCGTTAAACTTGATATAACCTTGATCATTGAATTCGACATTGAAAAACGAGATGACAAATTGAATTTATTTGAATATTATTTACAATTAACGCTAATTATTATAGTAACAGAACATAACCTTCTGCGACAGTATTGGATTTCCAGCCACTGTGACTTTTCGCTAATTCTCTTTCGATTGCATATCCGAGAATAATCGATACTTGCGGTATTATAACGGTACAAAGCTGACTTGTCATTGGCTGAACACCTGTAAGCTGAGTTGTCATTGGCTGAAGACCTGTACTTTAATGAGTAGGTGTACTTTAATGACATGCATTAAAGGACTGCTACCAGGTGTATAATTACTACATTTCAGCATGGTCGAGCATAATAGTACATTATGCAACGAGCCTATAATGAAGGTAATTAAGAAGTGAGTATGGATATTTATGAAACGAGCGCAAGCGAGTTTCATAATTTTCATACGAGCTTCTTAATTATCATTATAGGCGAGTTTCATACGACTTTTTATGCTCGACCATATTTCTAACTTGATATTATTAATTTTCTTTGTATCTGACCTTGACCAATGTCCCGTATGTTGTGAGATGTTGGCAGACGCGAAAGTATTGATTTTTTCCGAGGAACAGATGTTCACATTGACCTTGCTAGGCCATAAGAACCTACAGAGATAACATTAAAATTAAATTCGACATTGAAAAACGAGATGACAAATTGAATTTATTTGAATATTATTTACAATTAACGCTAATTATTATAGTAACAGAACATAACCTTCTGCGACAGTATTGGATTTCCAGCCTCCGTGACTTTTCGCTAATTCTCTTTCGATTGCATATCCGAGAATAATCGATACTTGCGCTTTTATAACGGTAGAAAGCTGACCTGTCATTGGCTGAACAGTTGTAACCTGAGTCGTCATTGGCTGAAAGACCTGACCTTTAATGAGTAGGTGTACTTTAATGACATGCATTAAAGGTCTGCTACCAGGTGTATAATTACTACATTTCGGCATGGTCGAGCATAAAATATCTTACATTACAATGCATAACCTTGTATATAGAAATGTAAATGATATGTGATCAATGTAGGCCTACATCCTTTCTGTAACAAAGTATCGGTATGTATCTCCTGCAATATTAATTGGAGTTATTTGTGATTGTCTTCTCCTCATTTTTATATGCCCCGCTTCTCTTTCCTGCAGAGTTTTCGTAGTATTTCCACGACGAAAAAAAATATCTATTATGTATGGAATGTGTATTGATGATTCTGGTTATGATTATGATAATGCGGACGATGATATTAGTTATGAAAATATGTCCTGAGTTTACTCTCGACCATTATTATTAAAGTTTCTACAAATCAAGTTAATATTAGAATTAGTAATATTAGTTTAATTGTGAAAATGTGTTCTAGAGGTCATCACTTGTCTGGGTTAACAAGGACAAGACCATTGGTGGATTTTATGGAAAAATCTGGGCTGGAGTGGAAAAACGTTTAAATTTCACGTACGTAAAAATATATTACAGTTTTCATGCAATAGTTATACTGAAATTACAAACTTAACTTTTTCCAATTATTTTTTTTACCGAAATTTACATTTGTGATTATATTCTGTAGTGCTCGGGAAAAGTGACACAAGTCAGTTTCCACAAACCTTTTTTGATAATTTATTGACAACTTACGGAACATCCGTTAAATTTACCACAAAAACGAATAATTATAATTTGTTTGAAGAAACGTTTCGATTATCCAACTATATTAATTTATTCTGAATTTAATGTATTTAATATTGAACAAATTTATAAGTATACGCTGTTAAAATTTTATCATAAAATTCGTAATACGTTTGTATTACAGACACACAATTATGACACAAGACGAAATATTAATTCAACATTAGTAGAACCTAAATGTCTCACATCTGCTGGTCTAAAGCATAGCATAAATTTTGGCCTTCGGTTGTACAATGCTTTAACTAAATTACACCCAGAACTTCTAACATGTAACCCACTAACATATAACAAGAAAATTAGAAAGGCGTTAATATCTTCAATTTGATTAAATAAATTTATAGCCTATATGTATGAATTAATCAACCTATATTATATTTGTATTCTATAATTTTGAAATATATATTAGTCCTACTTTTGACGTGCGATATTATTCTTCTCTAGTGTTAATATTATATTATATAATTCCGTTGCCGCTATAATTATATTTTAGTTCCTATTTTATTCTACTTATTTATTATTATTATTATTATTATTTTTATTTTAATATTATATCTGAACTGCAACCGAACACGAGCGCTGCTCATTCGGTCTCAAATTTTGTTAATACCAGGAGCGATGCTATGCTTGCTGCGCAAGCCCAATATTTTCGTAGGATGTGTATTTCTCAAAATGGGATTACGTACATTAAAATTTCTTTTGATTTTTATAATACTGTCTAGGCATAATACCATCCGCAGTTTGCACACCGCAAGATCGCAACGCTTGCTCGTATCTCGGAGCTACAGGAAAGACGTAGAAACACCGAGAATATGATGCGCGCGCAAGTGCCTTCCTCCTAATCCGTCCCAGTCGCACATGCTTCTGTTATATGCTGTATGAAGCTCTTGTCCGAGAGCTACACCAACGACTATTTAACGTTACACAGATAGCAGCAGTGTTGCCAATTCAGCGGTTTTCCCGCTAGATCTAGCGTTTTTCGGCGTTAGTTTAGCGGGTAAAATTTATGAAACTTGTATTGCTGATCTAGGGATTTAGCGGGTATTTTTAGCACTCACAGCGGCAAAATAATATAATTTGACATTGACAATATAGCAATTTAGCGGTTTCTGCAAGGCTTCACAGCGGATGTTTAAGAATCGAGTTGGCAACACTGATTGGCAGCAGTTTTTACCAGTGAATGTGCTGTGATTTGAGAGTGTAATGTGATTTTATGAGCGGAATGCATATGTTAGCTGCTGCATGTATTATTAGTTCTTAAACGTTAATTTGAAGTGTTGCAATGTGTTCGGAAATGTGTGTTATTGAAACTTTATTATCAAATCCATTTTCCCGGAGGACTATTCAAGAGAAGACAGACATTATAAAGAACGGCAGACCATGTCCAGGGCTCCCAGATTTAAAAAGACAGCATAAGGAGAAAAATAGAGAATATGTGTGCTCGTTCAGTGCATCTCAATACAACAATACGCATTGGTTGGCAGGGCCGAAAAAACTGAATAAACAGTTTTGTTGGCCGTGTTTGTTATTTTCTACAGATAACGGCTTATGGTGTAAAAGTGGCTTTGACAATTTAAACACTTTAACATTGTCTATTACAAGACACGAAAAGTCTGCAAACCAGATGAATTATATCCTCTCATCTTCCCCCATGAATAAAAGAGCAAGCCTAACTTTCGTGACCAGCATTCACCCCTGGTTAATACTACTGTATCTTCTTTTTATATTGCTTGTATTATTTTATTTCTATTTCTCTTGTTTGTTTTGTAATTATATTCTTTATTCTGTATATTTAAATTTAAAGAAGTAAATAATGAATGGAAGAGGGGGGGGGAATCTGTTCGCTTGGAAAAAAAAAATACATGGGTATTCCTCCCATTACAATAATTCATACAGAAAAAAATCAAATCGACATAAACCAGAGTAAGTTTTCAATAAATTATCAAAAAAGGTTTGTGAAAACTGACTTATGTTACATACTCATATTCAATACTCTTTTCATTCATTCATTCATTCATTCATTCATTCATTCATTCATTCATTCATTCATTTATTTTATTCCATAGATCTTACATGAGCAATGAAGCTTTAAGATGTGGAACATGTCAACATTTTACAATATTACAATTACAATTTTTACAAATTTTTATAGTTTTACAATTTAGTAATTTTCTACAATTTTTACAATTTTGTACAATTTTTTTACATTTTTTTTTTACATTTTGGCGAGATGTAGTGAGATGAGATGAGGTCCGAGGATTCGCCAAAATATTACCCGGCATTTGCCTTTTCGGTGGGGGAAACCTCGGAAAAATCCAACCAGGTAATCAAATCAAAGGGGGTAATCAAATCAAAGGGGTTGATGCCAAGGACTCTCCTACGAGGTTGGAGAGAAAGAGATTTAATTTGCTTTATTTCCAAGAACTCGGCATCAGGTTAACAACAACATTATTCAAATTTCATTTCATGTATAGTTTGAAAAGATCTATATCAGGGAGTCCACACCTCTGGTGTAACGGTCAGCGCGTCTGGCCGCGAAACCAGGTGGCCCGGGTTCGAATCCCGGTCGGGGCAAGTTTCCTGATTGAGGTTTTTTCCGGGGTTTTCCGCAACCCAATATGAGCAAATGCTGGGTAACTTTCGGTGTTGGACCCCGGACACCGGCATTATCATCTTCATTTCATTCAGATTTGTCTATATAAACCTTTTGATTACTCAACAAAATTAATTTTTCAGGAATTTGGCGTATCAAATCTAGAACAAATTTATAAACAAAAATTGCTGATTTACTTCCATGAAAACCACAATAAATTTAAATTTGATCCTCATGAATACCAGACGAGACAAAACTACAGATTCTTTCTAAATACTCCCAAATGCCACACAACTGCTGGATTAAAACACAGCAGAAATTTTGGACCCAAAATATATAATACATTAATTAGAGCTTACCCTGAGCTAAGTACACTTAACACACATAGATTTAAGAAACAAATCAGATTAATTATTTAATTGTTTAAGCTAATTGAGTTAAAAATTGTTACTCTAATATTCATGTACTTCTTTATTTTCTATTTGTATATAGACATATTACATGCTGTATGTATTTTACCATTTATTAATGTGATTGCGCTCAATGAACTCTCGTAATTTTGTGATATATTTTGTATAACTGATCTGAACTGCGCCCGAGCACGAGCTTCTGCTCTTTCGGGCTGCAATGCCTAATGTACTCAAGTGTATAGTATTAATAAAAATATTATTATATTATAGAGACTAAATAACCAAGATGTTGATAAAGCGTCGTAAAATAATAAAATAAATAAAAAATCTATATCAGGGACGGGGAACTCAAATTGTAAACAGAGCAGACAGTATAATTACTATAGCCCGACCACTGACATTAAAACCTGCGCCACAAACCAGTATTCGTTACTGCGCAGGTTGTCATAGTGGGGGATCTGTTGTGTTGTAGATGCGCCCCCTGATCGTCGTCTCGCAGCGAGTACATTCTGAACTATTCGAAACAGCACTCGTGTCCGCGTCCAATCTTTCACTTTTCAATCAATTAATATTCCATTTCGACTTATTGTGTATAGTTAAAACAGACTGTCATTTATAATAATGAAAGGAAAACCAAGTGTGCACGATAGATCTTTGAAAAATGACGTGCGTAACATTATTTGTAACGTTGTGAAGTATTTATAGAGAGAAAAAAAATGAATTTAAGTTGAAATAAAATGTAACATCAACAACTGAAGCTACAGAAGTTTCGACCAGCTTGGTGAAGAAACGTTTTGAAGGAAGGAGCAGTGTCAAGTCTACCTCGGGCCAGGTCAAGTTTTCAATGTCGAATGGGAAGAAGAAAGAGAGAAAAAAGATAGTGAAAATTGACGAGTTTAATGTAGGTATTGTTGGAAGGAAAATACAAGAACAAGAAACTTGTTCCAACAATAAAGAAACTGAATGTTGAATTGAACAGTACAGGGACTTTAAAGTGACGCAGGGAATATCTGAAGACACTCATATTACGACTAGGGTTCAGGTGGAAGAAATGTGTGTTTAGAAGAAAACTTCTAATTGAAAAGCCGGAAATGGCATCCTGGCGCACTAAATATCTAAGAGCAATTCGCAGATATCGTGAACAGAAAATAAATATTGTTTATTGAAACATACGTCAATGCTTCCCATATTGTCATCTCTTGTTTTCAATCTGAAAATGAAGTGGAAGTCACAAAGCCTATCGGCAAGGGACCCAGATTAATTATTGCCCATGTGGGGGGGGGATAGTATTGTCAACAATGCCTTGCTAATATTTAAATCCAAACAAAATACTGGCGACTATCACGACGACATGAATGCTTTAAATGGTTAAACATACGTTTGTGCGAGATCGTGCGTATTTGCTTGTTTTCCGCACAGAACCAATACGCGGTAAGTGTGAAATACCACATTCAGTATTCCCAACGTAACACACATAACAATTTCACTCTTCTTACCGCTTAAGCGCGACATTCATTTTACTGCTTTAGGCTTTCAACATATTATTTTTAGAGACGTTTAACATAGTAATAATTATAAATTGGAAACTTACCACTGCAATTTCACCTAAATTGCAATGTTAATTATTGTTTTTAAATATTTGCAAAAATTAAGTAAAGTCTACTACTCCACGAAACTTATTGCATTCCTGATACAAGTAACATTAAGGAAGCCGTGAAAAAATCAACGAGATTCCAGATGCCGATGTTATTACTGCAGTATGTTATATAAATAATATTGTTAAACTATTAAAATGAAAAATAAATCATTACATAACCTTACCGTTTGTTTTAAGTTCGCATTTATAAACTGGGGGGAAAAAAAAGACAGACGTATATCACGGCCTGCTGGAGTATAGATATTTTTGTTTTCTATAGTTGCCGTCATTAAACAGAAACCAAGATGGAGATTTTATTGCAACTAATTAGAAATTCGTCTTTCAGGTACGTAATAAACGATCTTCGCACAAAATAATGTACGATACACGAGCGGTATGTTTTTTTTCATGAAAACGTCAACATACCGCTCTTGTAACGAATGTTACTATTTCCCTAATCTGCCTAGCAATTCAGTTGTTATGGATAACGCGAGCTATGATAAGCATGCAAATAAACAAAAGGCCAACGACGACGCTAAAGAAAGACGTTATTCACTGCTTGAGTGAGAATAATGTACAGACGTGGACAAATTATTAACAAAATTGACGATTATGATAATTCTGTTTACAAAATTTGACTTTTCAATTTAGACTACAGTTGACAATTTTGCATATTTCTATCATTATAGTAGACAGAAATATTAAAAAATGTCAACTGTAGTTTAAACTGAAGAGCTAAATTTTGTAAAAATAGCCTATATAATAAAAATCTTTAATTTTGCTAAAAATTTGTAAATATACAAAAATGTCAACTGCAGTCTAAATTGAAGAGTCAAATTTTGTAAAAATATACACTACAAATCTTCAATTTTGCTAATAATTTGGAAATACTAAAAAATGTCAACTGTAGTCTGAATTGAAGAATCATATTTTGAAAAAATATATAATAAAAATCTTCAATTTTGCTAATAATTTGTAAATATGCAAAAATATCAAATGTAGTCCAAATTGAAGAGTCAAATTTTCTAAAATATACACTCCAAATCTTCAATTTTGCTAATAATTTGGAAATACTAGAAAATGTCAACTGTAGTCTGAATTGAAGAATCATATTTTGAAAAAATATATAATAAAAATCTTCAGTTTTGCTAATAATTTGTAAATATGCAAAAGTATCAAATGTAGTCCAAATTGAAGAGTCAAATTTTCTAAAAATATACACTACAAATCTTCAATTTTGCTAATAATTTGGAAATACTAAAAAATGTCAACTGTAGTCTGAATTGAAGAATCATATTTTGAAAAAATGTATAATAAAAATCTTCAATTTTGCTAATAATTTGTAAATATGCAAAAATATCAAATGTAGTCCAAATTGAAGAGTCAAATTTTCTAAAAATATACACTACAAATCTTCAATTTTGCTAATACTTTGGAAATACTAAAAAATGTCAACTGTAGTCTGAATTGAAGAATCATATTTTGTAAAAATATATAATAAAAATCTTCAATTTTGCTAATAATTTGTAAATATGCAAAAATATCAAATGTAGTCCAAATTGAAGAGTCAAATTTTCTAAAAATATACACTACAAATCTTTAATTTTGCTAATAATTTGGAAATACTAAAAAATGTCAACTGTAGTCTGAATTGAAGAATCATATTTTGTAAAAATATATAATAAAAATCTTCAATTTTGCTAATAATTTGTAAATATGCAAAAATATCAAATGTAGTCCAAATTGAAGAGTCAAATTTTCTAAAAATATACACTACAAATCTTCAATTTTGCTAATAATTTGGAAATACTAAAAAATGTCAACTGTAGTCTGAATTGAAGAATCATATTTTGTAAAAATATATAATAAAAATCTTCAATTTTGCTAATAATTTGTAAATATGCAAAAATATCAAATGTAGTCCAAATGGAAGAGTCAAATTTTCTAAAAATATACACTACAAATCTTCAATTTTGCTAATAATTTGGAAACACTAGAAAATGTCAACTGTAGTCTGAATTGAAGAATCATATTTTGAAAAAATATATAATAAAAATCTTCAATTTTGCTAATAATTTGTAAATATGCAAAAATATAAAATGTAATCCAAATTGAAGAGTCAAATTTTCTAAAAATATACACTACAAATATTCAATTTTCTTAATAATTTGGAAATACTAGAAAATGTCAACTGTAGTCTGAATTGAAGAATCATATTTAAAAAAAATATATAATAAAAATCTTCAGTTTTGCTAATAATTTGTAAATATGCAAAAATATCAAATGTAGTCCAAATTGAAGAGTCAAATTTTCTAAAAATATACACTACAAATCTTCAATTTTGCTAATAATTTGGAAACACTAGAAAATGTCAACTGTAGTCTGAATTGAAGAATCATATTTTGAAAAAATATATAATAAAAATCTTCAATTTTGCTAATAATTTGTAAATATGCAAAAATATAAAATGTAATCCAAATTGAAGAG
This sequence comes from Periplaneta americana, assembly GCF_040183065.1. Taxonomy (NCBI): domain Eukaryota; kingdom Metazoa; phylum Arthropoda; class Insecta; order Blattodea; family Blattidae; genus Periplaneta; species Periplaneta americana. Next base: position 163,132,374 of record NC_091127.1, on the reverse strand, counting down.
TCAAATTTTCTAAAAATATACACTACAAATATTCAATTTTCTTAATAATTTGGAAATACTAGAAAATGTCAACTGTAGTCTGAATTGAAGAATCATATTTAGAAAAAATATATAATAAAAATCTTCAGTTTTGCTAATAATTTGTAAATATGCAAAAATATCAAATGTAGTCCAAATTGAAGAGTCAAATTTTCTAAAAATATACACTACAAATCTTCAATTTTTCTAATAATTTGGAAATACTAGAAAATGTCAACTGTAGTCTGAATTGAAGAATCATATTTTGAGAAAATGTATAATAAAAATCTTCAATTTTGCTAATAATTTGTAAATATGCAAAAATATCAAATGTAGTCGAAATTGAAGAGTCAAATTTTCTAAAAATATACACTACAAATCTTCAATTTTGCTAATAATTTGGAAATACTAAAAAATGTCAACTGTAGTCTGAATTGAAGAATCATATTTTGTAAAAATATATAATAAAAATCTTCAATTTTGCTAATAATTTGTAAATATGCAAAAATATCAAATGTAGTCCAAATGGAAGAGTCAAATTTTCTAAAAATATACACTACAAATCTTCAATTTTGCTAATAATTTGGAAACACTAGAAAATGTCAACTGTAGTCTGAATTGAAGAATCATATTTTGAAAAAATATATAATAAAAATCTTCAGTTTTGCTAATAATTTGTAAATATGCAAAAGTATCAAATGTAGTCCAAATTGAAGACTCAAATTTTATAAAAATATACACTACAAATCTTCAATTTTGCTAATAATTTGGAAATACTAAAAAATGTCAACTGTAGTCTGAATTGAAGAATCATATTTAAAAAAATATGTAATAAAAATCTTCAGTTTTGCTAATAATTTGTAAATATGCAAAAATATCAAATGTAGTCCAAATTGAAGAGTCAAATTTTCTATAAATATACACTACAAATCTTCAATTTTTCTAATAATTTGGAAATACTAGAAAATGTCAACTGTAGTCTGAATTGAAGAATCATATTTTGAAAAAATATATAATAAGAATCTTCAGTTTTGCTAATAATTTGTAAATATGCAAAAATATCAAATGTAGTCCAAATTGAAGAGTCATTTTTTCTAAAAATATACACTACAAATCTTCAATTTTGCTAATAATTTGGAAATACTAGAAAATGTCAACTGTAGTCTGAATTGAAGAATCATATTTTGAAAAAATATATAATAAAAAATCTTCAGTTTTGCTAATAATTTGTAAATATGCAAAAGTATCAAATGTAGTCCAAATTGAAGAGTCAAATTTTCTAAAAATATACACTACAAATCTTCAATTTTGCTAATAATTTGGAAATACTAGAAAATGTCAACTGTAGACTGAATTGAAGAATCATATTTTGAAAAAATATATAATAAAAATCTTCAATTTTGCTAATAATTTGTAAATATGCAAAAATATCAAATGTAGTCCAAATTGAAGAGTCAAATTTTCTAAAAATATACACTACAAATCTTCAATTTTGCTAATAATTTGGAAATACTAAAAAATGTCAACTGTAGTCTGAATTGAAGAATCATATTTTGTAAAAATATATAATAAAAATCTTCAATTTTGCTAATAATTTGTAAATATGCAAAAATATCAAATGTAGTCCAAATGGAAGAGTCAAATTTTCTAAAAATATACACTACAAATCTTCAATTTTGCTAATAATTTGGAAACACTAGAAAATGTCAACTGTAGTCTGAATTGAAGAATCATATTTTGAAAAAATATATAATAAAAGTCTTCAATTTTGCTAATAATTTGTAAATATGCAAAAATATAAAATGTAATCCAAATTGAAGAGTCAAATTTTCTAAAAATATACACTACAAATATTCAATTTTCTTAATAATTTGGAAATACTAGAAAATGTCAACTGTAGTCTGAATTGAAGAATCATATTTAAAAAAAATATATAATAAAAATCTTCAGTTTTGCTAATAATTTGTAAATATGCAAAAATATCAAATGTAGTCCAAATTGAAGAGTCAAATTTTCTAAAAATATACACTACAAATCTTCAATTTTGCTAATAATTTGGAAACACTAGAAAATGTCAACTGTAGTCTGAATTGAAGAATCATATTTTGAAAAAATATATAATAAAAATCTTCAATTTTGCTAATAATTTGTAAATATGCAAAAATATAAAATGTAATCCAAATTGAAGAGTCAAATTTTCTAAAAATATACACTACAAATATTCAATTTTCTTAATAATTTGGAAATACTAGAAAATGTCAACTGTAGTCTGAATTGAAGAATCATATTTAGAAAAAATATATAATAAAAATCTTCAGTTTTGCTAATAATTTGTAAATATGCAAAAATATCAAATGTAGTCCAAATTGAAGAGTCAAATTTTCTAAAAATATACACTACAAATCTTCTATTTTCCTAATAATTTGGAAATACTAGAAAATGTCAACTGTAGTCTGAATTGAAGAATCATATTTAGAAAAAATATATAATAAAAATCTTCAGTTTTGCTAATAATTTGTAAATATGCAAAAATATCAAATGTAGTCCAAATTGAAGAGTCAAATTTTCTAAAAATATACACTACAAATCTTCAATTTTGCTAATAATTTGGAAACACTAGAAAATGTCAACTGTAGTCTGAATTGAAGAATCATATTTTGAAAAAATATATAATAAAAATCTTCAATTTTGCTAATAATTTGTAAATATGCAAAAATATAAAATGTAATCCAAATTGAAGAGTCAAATTTTCTAAAAATATACACTACAAATATTCAATTTTCTTAATAATTTGGAAATACTAGAAAATGTCAACTGTAGTCTGAATTGAAGAATCATATTTAGAAAAAATATATAATAAAAATCTTCAGTTTTGCTAATAATTTGTAAATATGCAAAAATATCAAATGTAGTCCAAATTGAAGAGTCAAATTTTCTAAAAATATACACTACAAATCTTCAATTTTTCTAATAATTTGGAAATACTAGAAAATGTCAACTGTAGTCTGAATTGAAGAATCATATTTAAAAAAAATATATAATAAAAATCTTCAGTTTTGCTAATAATTTGTAAATATGCAAAAATATCAAATGTAGTCCAAATTGAAGAGACATTTTTTTCTAAAAATATACACTACAAATCTTCAATTTTGCTAATAATTTGGAAATACTAAAAAATGTCAACTGTAGTCTGAATTGAAGAGTCATATTTTGAAAAAATATATAATAAAAAATCTTCAGTTTTGCTAATAATTTGTAAATATGCAAAAGTATCAAATGTAGCACCAAATTGAAGAGTCAAATTTTCTAAAAATATACACTAAAAGTCTTCAATTTTGCTAATAATTTGGAAATACTAAAAAATGTCAACTGTAGTCTGAATTGAAGAATCATATTTTGAAAAAATGTATAATAAAAATCTTCAATTTTGCTAATAATTTGTAAATATGCAAAAATATCAAATGTAGTCCAAATTGAAGAGTCAAATTTTCTAAAAATATACACTACAAATCTTCAATTTTGCTAATAATTTGGAAATACTAAAAAATGTCAACTGTAGTCTGAATTGAAGAATCATATTTTGTAAAAATATATAATAAAAATCTTCAATTTTGCTAATAATTTGTAAATATGCAAAAATATCAAATGTAGTCCAAATGGAAGAGTCAAATTTTCTAAAAATATACACTACAAATCTTCAATTTTGCTAATAATTTGGAAACACTAGAAAATGTCAACTGTAGTCTGAATTGAAGAATCATATTTTGAAAAAATATATAATAAAAATCTTCAGTTTTGCTAATAATTTGTAAATATGCAAAAGTATCAAATGTAGTCCAAATTGAAGACTCAAATTTTATAAAAATATACACTACAAATCTTCAATTTTGCTAATAATTTGGAAATACTAAAAAATGTCAACTGTAGTCTGAATTGAAGAATCATATTTAAAAAAAATATGTAATAAAAATCTTCAGTTTTGCTAATAATTTGTAAATATGCAAAAATATCAAATGTAGTCCAAATTGAAGAGTCAAATTTTCTATAAATATACACTACAAATCTTCAATTTTTCTAATAATTTGGAAATACTAGAAAATGTCAACTGTAGTCTGAATTGAAGAATCATATTTTGAAAAAATATATAATAAAAAATCTTCAGTTTTGCTAATAATTTGTAAATATGCAAAAGTATCAAATGTAGTCCAAATTGAAGAGTCAAATTTTCTAAAAATATACACTACAAATCTTCAATTTTGCTAATAATTTGGAAATACTAGAAAATGTCAACTGTAGACTGAATTGAAGAATCATATTTTGAAAAAATATATAATAAAAATCTTCAATTTTGCTAATAATTTGTAAATATGCAAAAATATCAAATGTAGTCCAAATTGAAGAGTCAAATTTTCTAAAAATATACACTACAAATCTTCAATTTTGCTAATAATTTGGAAATACTAGAAAATGTCAACTGCAGTCTGAATTGAAGAATCATATTTTGAAAAAATATATAATAAAAATCTTCAGTTTTGCTAATAATTTGTAAATATGCAAAAATATCAAATGTAGTCCAAATTGAAGAGTCAAATTTTCTAAAAATATACACTACAAATCTTCAATTTTGCTAATAATTTGGAAATACTAGAAAATGTCAACTGTAGTCTGAATTGAAGAATCATATTTTGAAAAAATATATAATAAAAAATCTTCAGTTTTGCAAATAATTTGTAAATATGCAAAAATATCAAATGTAGTCCAAATTGAAGAGTCAAATGTCCTAAAAATATACTCTACAAATCTTCAGTTTTGCTAATAATTTGTAAATATGCAAAAATATCAAATGTAGTCCAAATAGAAGAGTCAAATTTTCTAAAAATATTCGCTACAAATCTTCAATTTTGCTAATAATTTGTCCACGTCTGTACTACCTAACAATAACATGAACAAACCAGATCTGTTACAGCAGGTGAAAACTTTTTCCATGGAGAAAACATACCTTTTCGACCAAATGCTCAAATCACATGATCATGATATAGGCCTAATGTGGGTCCCTCCGCATCATACAGACCTTAGCCCAATGAATTGGCTTGGGGCGAAATAAAAGCCGCAGTCGCTAATGCAAGCCTCAGAGCAAAATAAACACTTTGTGAGGAACTCTCCGGAGATTACAGAAGAGACAAGTGGAAAAAATGCTGTGACCACGTCAAAAAAATTGAAGACACGTACTGGGAGTCCGTCTTATGGCCTGCGCTGTGGATAGTTTCATTACAACTCCGGGAGATAGCTTAGAAACCTCCGCTACTGACACAGCTTCTGAATCGGAAGTACAGGGAGTGCGACTAGTGTAACCCGGCCTAGCGAGCTGTTCGCATAGTGATGACGTCTCCTCCTCCATGGCCACGAAGCCACCGGCGTGGCTCAGTCGGTTAAGGCGCTTGCTTGCCGGTCTGAAGTTGCGTTCGGGCGCGGGTTCGATCCCCGCTTGGGCTGATTACCTGGTTGGGTTTTTTCCGAGGTTTTCCCCAACCGTAATGTGAATGCAAGGTAATCTATGGCGAATCCTCGGCCTCATCTCGCTATCACCAATCTCATCGACGCTAGATAACCTAGTAGTTGATACAGCGTCGTTAAATAACCAACTAAAATAAATACGGTCTTACTAATATAAACTCTATATACAGACGTTTAACTGCCTTATACTTATGCAATGAGAAGCTCGTTTATAAGTCATGTGTAAATTCCTTACTAATAATCACTACATACGTCGTGTATAACAGTATAACTGTTACACAGCTACGTCATAGTTTCGTCACTACTTCGTTACGAAAGGTAATAGAATAACTGAGGTTCTCTATTGCATCCGGTAGAGCGCTCTAGTGTGGCGTGTTAAATATCGACAGTACAACTGGCTCTAATCGATTATCACACTACATTTTGGTCAAAGAGTACAAGCTACAGCAATATTATTCTAATAATTCTATGATCTTTGGTTTGTTCTTCTGTGGTTACAAGGTAACCATCATCATAAAATGACAGTCGATACGAACAGCTGTTAGAGGGGCGGCCATTTTTTCTCTATATACAACGCTTAAACAAGGGGTTTCGTGTATATAACTACTGCAAAGCAATTCCCATTGTATAGTTACAGGCTGTTTATACATCCATCGCTTATTCACGGTTTATTAGTAACGTTTTCTGTCTCAACTCTGCATAAGTCTCTTACAAAAACTATACACGGTTTATTAGTAAGACTGATAGAAAATAAAATAAATCCATGGCCACGAAAGTATTGGAAAAGTTGAAGGTCATTTGATGGGCTTAGAACAAAAAGCAGGTAAGTAACATTATTAAAAAATGAGGTAAGTGCGTGTTGTGATAGCCCAAAAGGATGTTTCTTTGGGATAAAATCAGGTAAGTGATTACACTGTGCAGTGCTGCTTTATGGGCATCATTTCACCAGACTAGTGTATAATATTCCATTGCATGTAGAACTTTAACTGCAATTTCCTCAAAACTAGGTTTCTGTCACTTACCTGCTTTTTATTCTAAGCCCCTCATTTTGTAGTTGGTCGAGCTATACTGGGTGTTCATTTCAAAGTGTGTCATGACGTCATTGTTGTGAGTCAGCGATTTGAAGAGAGTTTCAGCTTTTATGTCAGAGAAGTTGCCTATTAATCAAGTCATTCAATCTGAACTTGAGAACATGTACGGTATAACTTGAACGTCGTAGCAACAGATGGCGGTCTGTACGGTCTGTGTGCTACCTCTCTTTCGAACTGTGTTTTGCACGGGCAAGTCGTACGCAGGGTATTTGTTATCATCCGTTGCATTCCACAACACAAATCAAATGCTCCGTGTCCATGTTGACCGTCCAAGTTAATGTCAACAAATACATAAGTAATCGTCTTAACCCTCTCTCCATACCCCGACAGTAAGAAAAAAACTCACCTCAGTACGTGTTTCCAAACAGTTCACATTCCTGCCACTACCGGCGTTACCGTGGCTATCCACGGATTCTGCGTACTTCAGAATGAACGCCGTACTTGCTAGGCAACTTCTCTCGCATTTAGGCAATACGCCTCTGCGGAAGTGTAGGAAGATTGAATTCTCTAGGCTCATCGGCTTGCCACATGACGACATACAGCGAGCCATGACACACTTTGAACTGAACACGCAGTAGAGTCCTGTGTTTCGTTACCTAGCCTCGAGCAACGCACAACAGTGGACAGTAGAGAAATGGGGGACGGTCATGTTTTCCGATGAGTCATCATTTCAACTCTTCTCCAACCGTCCTCAAAGAGTTCGTCGGCAGAGCCATGAAAAATATAGTCCAGCATGTCTTGTCCCCAAGGTGCAAAAAGGGGGTTGCTCTGTAATGGTATGGCGATGCATGAGTGCAAAAGGCACAGGAGAATTGTGCTTCGTGGAAGGGACAATTAATTATCAAAAATACATACACATTTTGGAAAACTTCATGCTTCCATCAAAGAAGAAGCTTTTCGGACGGCGGAAGATCTGGCTGTTTCAACAAGACAATGCCCCTTGTCACAAGTCCAGATATTGTATGTCCTGGTTTTCGGAGAAGAATATACCGCTGTTGCCCTGGCCTGCTAGATCTCCGGACTTCAATGTAATAGAAAACGCCTGGAATGGAATGGAAAGGATCCTGCAAAGTAAGAACATGCCAAGCCTACAAAACCTCAAGCTGGAACTGGCAGCTGCATGGAGACAACTTGGAGAATCAGATTATTGTGAAAGACTTGTGCAATCAATGCCTAACAGGGTGCGAGAGTGTTACAAAGCCAAAGGTGGTGCAACCAAGTACTAAAGTGACCTGTGTTTTGTAAAATGTCAGCTAGATGTTTAGTTTTTTAATAAATACGTGTGTTTTTTCAGCCCTGAATTCGTTGTTTTTTGTGTCTGGCTTGTATATTTCGCGAAATATGATAATTTTAGTATTTTTTCTATATAAATTCATGTGTCAGTCGCCTAAAAACCCATGTGTCCATATCTAGAAAAATTTTTTGTGAGTGAAATGGCAGAGGATATATTAAAAATTGCGAAATTTCAAAAAACATAAAAAAAATAAACATATTTCCTAAACAAAAGCTAACAATAAGTTCAAAATTGCATCTAAGTCATAATTTTAGTAGTATTTGGTAAATATAGAAGCAACAATTAACTCCAGAAAAATCTGTTGTAGTAGCAACAAATTATTCAATTTTAAGAGTGGGTGCTCTAAACTTTTGCCCGCTACTGTAGGTGTGTACGGAGTGTAGGGCGGCGTACACACTTCACGTTTGATGTCCAGTAAACCATGTCAAAATAAAACAAATCTATACAGTTGGAAATGAGTGTTCCAATTCGTTAGCGAACACTTCATTAGGAAAGAAGAAAACGTATTTTATAAGAAAGAAGGAGTAATTTTTCTCACTCGTTGTAATGTATAATCTCGTAAAGCTAGTAGGCAATGTAAATAATTTTGTTTTTATATTGATTTATTTTATTATGGTAATTTCTACCATTTATTTACGTATTCATTAATAGATGTGTACAACGTTTGTAAAACAAGTAGGTCTATTCATAATTAATATTTGTAATCTGGATTTAGAGACGGTAATACATGGAGACAAAAAGAACCTACAATTATTTCAGAAGTTGAAACATCAGAGCCGAAATATTATTTCAATATCAACTCATTTTTAACTGTGAATATTGAAATTTAAATAAATTATCATAGGCTACTGTTTTCTTCTAAAGTCATTTCGCTTCTACTATCTATTTATTTTCAAAAGTGCAAGTTAAATATTTAAAAACTCTGTAAATAGGCGAAAAATAATTAGCATTGGCTTTTACGTTTTGGATGAAAAATCATATTGTGAAATAAAAAAGTAGGGCTATCTAGAATCGAGATGCGTTTTACTTACTCTGAGAATAATCTTCTGCTGTACATAAGATGGCTTTAAGTAAATATTTTGTTTGTTATTAAGTACACATTACAGCATATTATGTACGTGAATATCATTCTCATTGTTCAGTGCCTATACTGCCCTATACGAATAAGCAGATGTAACACATGAAACGAAGCGGGCGGACCAGTCACAGCCCTCCTTTGCAAGCGAAGCTAGTATGATCGATGTGCATCTAACTTGTACTCAAAGTAACCAAACGCAGGATTTAAAGATTACCTACGTACAACAGCAATACTGTGAATGCGGTATGAAAGATGTAAGGCTCAGTATCAAATGAAAGTGAATCGGTTATACAGGGACATCACTTTATTTTTACTAACATTTTTAACATTAACCTGGCTATACTCGGAAACACTGTTACCCCCCTTCCATTACAGGAGTTTGGAGTTGCTAGTGCAATATGTAAACAAATCATTTTACTAGCTATAGGAGGAGAGAAAAGTAGTGTATCCATTTATGTTACAGGCAAATATAGTATTACGATTTTCAGTTTGGTCATTTCTTTGCAGTATTTTATCAAAAAACAGTAGAATAGTAACAATTTTTTTTTCAGAAACTCAAGTCTTCAGGTGGTTATATACATTATGTAATGTCTATTTTATTCAGCATATTACTAACCTAATTTATTCCTGAGAATTTTGTGAGCACTTCCGTAAGAAAACCCAATTTCTACAGCTAACTTCTTGACCGACTTATTAGGACCTCGCTGCATCCTTTCTCTAGCATCTTCTACAGCATCTTCTGTCACCTTTGTTGGCCATCTTACACTTTTCTTCCTTTCTGTGCACTCTGTTGCTCTAAATTTATCTACCACATTAATGACATTTCTACGAAAATATTCCGTAATGATATAATCAGGAAATTCTGAGGGGGGGGGGGGAAAGAGAAAGAAAAACTGTTGTTCACATTCGGTTATATTGTAATTCCAGTTTCTATCATCGTCTTTCATACCTACAAACAGTAAAACAAAACTCCTGTTTAAATAATGCTGTTAAGTACCGTACCATATTATAGGGTACCGTACTTTCGGTAACTCTAATCTTCACTTGTGCTCAGTCCACACAGATAAATTCAGTTATGCTACACACTATACCTGTGTGAAAATAAACTTCAATAATATAAGCTTTTTCTCCTATAGAAAATGCAACATATTTCTGAAACACACTGTACTCTGTACTGTTTATTTCACTGCTAGCAACAGCGGCCGTAAGTTTGTATGACTGACGTTAGCAAGGACATTAGTGAAAGGGGTGGGAATCAAGTACATTTAGAAACGCAGGTACAATAAAAATTGAAGTAAAAATAAAATGATGTCCCTGTACTTGTGCAGTATATAAAACTGTAGGCCTAATATATTCAGAATCTCCTTAGAGTTCATTAAACTTGAAATGAAAAAATAAACTTCACAATGCTGGTAATTTTATTTCACATGTAATCAATAAGGCCTACGATAACGGTACAAATTATTATTTCGTTATAGATGTGAAAAGAAATTTGACACTGAGTACAATTTAGATTAAATGGAAAAGAAGTCATATCTTTGCTGTATTTGACAAAATTACGTATTTCATAATAATGACGGCAAATTGAAGCAGAATACCTACTTCTTATAATGCTACTAAATGAAATAGATTGCTTATTCAAATTATATTACCACAAACTCGCAAAACACAACTCGGAAAAATAAGCGTATTTCAATTAGAAAAGCAAAGCTAATTTTCTTGACGAACATTTTAACTTACTGTCCGGCCATTTAATCCATGAAGATTTCACATAAGGGACAATTCACCCAAAATATTTTACCCAAGAAAATTCATCCAAGAATATTAATCCTAAGATAATTCGCCCAACATATTCTATTCTTATGATCATTCACCCAACAATATTCCAGTTGAGATTGTATTTCCTCGTGTCACAATTCGTCTTTGTTTTTTCATCTAAAACAAAATGCTTGGACAAAAATTCAAGAAGTGGGGCTGCAGGCTGCATACAACGATGACAATGATAATACAATAAGACGAAAATTCGGTGCGCTAGCATTGTAGCTGAAAAGCATTCATCGTTATTCAAGCTAATACATCACATACAGAAGGAACAATCAGAAGTTGACACGTTGGCCCGGAAGTTAGATGTTGGACGTCGAATCAGAGAACCACAAAAAAGGAAGTACCAGAACCTGAATTTATGCTGCAGAACATTGCATCCCGGTATGATGATTACAAAGATGAATGTAATATTATTGTATATCTGCATGCTTGTGGAATTTAGTAGCGTTCAAAAGCAAACTTATTAAGTATTTTCTTACTGCCTAGAGTAGGTTTAATTTTTACTTAATTAATTAAAAAAATGTTTCTCTCTTCTTAACTTTTACAATAAACTTCTAGCTTTTATTAATCAGTTAATCTTTTAGTACTTTGATTTTTATTGTATTTGTAAATTTAATATTAATTGTAATTATTATAATTGTAATTGTAATCTTAATATTGTAGTTGAAATCCCCTGGTAGAGGGGAAGAGAAGGCCTGATGGCCTTATCTCTACCAGGATATATAAATAAATAAATAAATGAATGAATAAATAAATAAATAAATAAATATGGCAATGTAAATTATGGTGTTTGACAGAACTACGAAATTAAAAATGTAACACATAAATTTAATACATAAAAACAATAAAATTATACATTTGGGACAATTTTCTTTGGTTGAACTTTCTTTTGAACTAATAATTTTGGGCAAATTATCCAATGGACGACTGTTCCGAGGATGAAAATGCTCCTGGGCGTAAATTTCCTGGATGAATTAGCACCAAACCTTAAGAAATAGATTTTATCTTTATTTTAAACCTATTTTCATGACATTTTTTTTCAGAATTTCTCTGCACTCCCACACGAAATTTGATACAGTTTCCTTGCAACTAACATGAACATATATATATGAAGTCTTTGGGGATTATTTTGAAGGGTCTTAGCTGTAAGTAATGTACTTTGTTTCCTTTTGTGCATAATAAAACAATGATTTCTATTTATGCATCTTTCTATTTCCGTTACCCATTGCCTCCTGTAACAGGACCCAATTTAAACTAGAATACATATTCCAGTAACCTTCAATCGCATATAGTACATTTCTATTTCTTCAGCTTTATTGGTTGATATAAAATAGTTGCCATGTCTTATAAAATGACTCGCGTACATATTAACTTATTACACAGAAATAAAACAATACAGACTCAATAAAAAAAAGGCTACACGTACTGTACACGAGGCTAATTCTGCAACTTACCTTATGAACAGGTCCGAAGTTACTGTCCCTGCGACTGGTATGTGGGGATACAAAATGGAGAACGGCACGTGGACTGGAATTGTGGGAATGGTGACCAGAAGAGAAGCAGAAGTCGGCGTCAGTGATATTGCTATCAACGGAGAACGAGTTGGAGCTATCACCTACTCCATGCCGGTGGCGATATTTCAGTGCGTCATTTAGCACGTAACTATATTCCTTTCAGCGTCTCGGAAACAGTAATACAGAAATAAAGATACATTCCTTCAACACTTTGTGTTTAGTGACTCTTTCTTGCAAATGTTCATACATTTTTCTGGTTGATAATGTTGGGGACCGATAGGGTGCGTTACGGTGGTTTCAAAGTTACTAAGGCCGAAGATTAAATTTTCTCAGGCGCATATTTTTGCAGCGGAATTGGCGAGTGTTTTGAAGTAAATATGGAGTGAATTCTATGACAATTCTTCTGCACATAATGAAAGATATGTAAAAATATATCTTTGTAATGCTATATACCTCATATGTACTTTTAGAGCTGTCCATATTTGTTTATGTTCACCTTCTATTCCCGTAATCGATCGCAGAACCAAGTCAATTTCCTCGTACTACGTCTCCGTCCTATGTACCATTCCGCAGTCAACATTTCTAATCCGTCCCCCACATTACAAGCCTATACATGAGCCGTTCAGAGCAAAAGTGGTGTAAGTCAAAATTGGGTAATGAGGTTTAAAGTAAAAAATTCTGTAAAATACAGCGCAAAGTAGCAATTAATATAGGCTATCCTTCTTGCTATCCACTGACTACTAATAGTTTAAATAAACTGAATATTAATTGCTACTTTGCGCTGTATTTTACAGAATGTTTACTTTAACCCTCATTACCCATTTTTGACTTACACCACTTCTGCTCTCAACGGCCCACATGATTAATTTCTGAATACAGTATATCTATTTTTCAAAATTATAACATTTTTCTGTCTTCGCTACAATGAGAAAACTTATGAAATGATTGGAGGGTATTTTAACCCTGCGTTACTCAGGTTATAAATATTCTCACCATTGCTGAGGTGGGGTTTCACAAACCCCATTTTAAATAACTAATATATTTTTCCGCAAGTTTGAGAAATCAGATAAACGCAATTAAATATACTATTCTTAGTTCACTTAAACAATTTCTTAAGTGAACTCTTCTGAATGTGATTGAAAAGTATACAGATGCACAGAGTACACACTAGCTCCATTTCTTAGATTTTCGTTGAAATATACACACCGGGGTTTACCACACCCCACCTGAGTAGTGCAGGGTTAACATTTTAGAAGAGGAATTATCAAAACAGGTATTTCTGGAAAAGTAATTCACATATAAGAAATACAGTTAACAACAAAACAACCAGCCACCGGCATAGCTCAGTCAACTAAGGCTGTTCTTTAATATTTTGTAATTGCATAAAAAGAAAAGATATCAATAGATACTCTGACTGTTAAAAACGTTTCATGGTATTAAATTTAGAGTAAAAGAAGTTATAGCGTAATACAGAATGTTAAAAATCAAACAATTTGCGTAATTAATTAATTAATTAATTGAATACTTCATGTTTTGATCTACAGTAATTTTATGGAAACGTATCTGATGAGACGTTTTTGTTTACATTCTTCTCTCGCAAGTCTTGCGGAGTGGATGATTGCACTCCCACTGCGAAGCAAAGACCTCAAGGAGGACTGCTACTCTTTGCAGCGTTGCAACACGTTAAATTTCATATTTTTGAAAACTATTGGACGTATCAAAAACTTGTCCGCATTGATTTGATTTATTACCACTGTCATTAATGTAATAGGTACCCCTCCAAGTTGTATTTGTCATTACTAGACTTCGTTGAATTGCCACACGCAGCATGCAATCAGGTTGCCGATGTACGGTAGTATAGAGGATGTGGGCGACCGCCAAACCCGAATTGTCTTATGCGGATGCGGCTAAGATTATCACAACCAAGACAACCACTACAGACGGTCCACAGACAGACAAAACAACCACGGAACAGCTGGTCGAGGGGGTTCTACGTTCTGCTATGCAGAAAATAGAATCCTACATTGACCGGCAACTAAACAGACTACAGGACGAAATAGTGACATTCACTATCTCCTTACTCACTACAGACACAAACCCCACGAAACGACACACGACACTTGCCACAGCCAACCAGGCAGCCAGACGGCTTCTACGGAAACGAGTAGCCCACCACTTTGTTGGTAACAGGTTACGAGTCTCCCTAGCGCCACTACAAAAACGTGAATAGAACAGAACTGACCAGAGCACTGGACTCTCCACCTCTCATTAACATCTGCGAGGCATGATGCTAACTTCACTTCATTTCATTCACTATTCAACTGTTAGCGTTTACATGTTTCATATTACCATTTACAGGGGAAAATACACTACTGGTAGATGAGAGGGCGAACGGCTTTTAGCTGGGAACCTCGATCTAAGGTTAGTGAATTGCAAGTCGGGAACCAATGGAGGCATGGGATGCTTACCCTGCCTGTCATTTTAAACATCATTTCTTTCTTCGTCCCCCTTTCATTCATTCATTCATTCATCGCCCGGTCTCGTAGTATAAGCAGTTCATGTTAAGAGTTGTGACCGGTCCAAATAGATAGAGCAGCTACAGCTAATGTATACCTATGTAAGCACTTGGTTTTTGCATTACTGTGGTTGGAATAGCCAAAGATTAACATTTGTTCAGTGCAAACAAGAATTCAATCAAACATGCTACAAAGAGAGTGTTGCTGTTCCAAACAATTGCTCCTGGAATACCCATGCCCCCGCAGCCAGTCTTGACCCGTTGGTGAACGTGGTTGGATGCTGTTAATTATTATGCAGAACATTACGACAAAGTAATGGAGGTAATTGATGCATTGGATAGCACAGACAGTTCCGCTGTTGCAGCTGTAAAATCATTGCCTTCTTAACAGCTATTGGAAGATATTTTGTTCATTGATTCTGATTTTAAAATCGTGTCCAAAAGCATCACCCTGTTAGAATCGTCTAAACTACAACTCTCAGAAGCCCTTAATACAGTGGATAAAGTATCACAAACAGTTATCCAAAATAACAATTCACTAATTTCAGAAAAAGTGAAATGTTAGTTGAGAAACATTATTGCTAAAAATTCTGCCTATTCACAACTTCGTATTGTAAATGATGCAACAAGGCGACTTAAGTTGGTGACTAAAAAGTAATGACTTTCCGTTCTTCAAATGTGCACCTGCTACATCGTGTGATGTTGAACGTACATTTATCCAATATAATAACTGTTTAAGTGACCATCGGAGGAGGTTCACTTTTCAGTCGCTCAAAATGTACGTAACTCTTTACTGCAATGCACATATTCAAGGATGATGTGAGAATATTACATTAAATTTTAAGAGTTAATATATCTCACTACAAAATAATTGTGTATTTATATGTTTAGACATTTCCTACTTCAATGATCATTCATTATATTTCTTGAATGCAGGATACAGGTTTTATAGTAGCCGCAGTAGGTATACTGCTCAGTGTTTATATCAGAGGCATATTCCATCCGTTGCACGCCTCCTTCTCATACAGTCTATACCGCGTGCGTAGTAAACCTTACGATTCTCGTGGCAATTCCACGAAGTCTAGTCATTACCAGGCTTCGAGACTTTGGACCCGATACAATAAGTTTACTGTGCATGCACTATAGGTTGTTGACTCGCTGCAGGTAGATAGAGATGTGTTGAGGTAACAACGTTGCTATTTAGATTAGAGTACAGTAGTATGGGGAAACACACATATGTACATTCTGAAAGTAAATATACATTATACAATGATAATGTCAAAAGAATGTGAAAAGCATTTATTCTCCTGTCTTTTATAAGCATTTGTGTTCAATTATACACAGTGTTAATGGTGGAAATAAGAATTTAGCAATTTTAATTTTTTCATTTACCCTATTGGTCGTCTTTAGGAAGTGCAGTTACAGTACCGAATTGCAATGTACCTACTACAAGATGCATTCTCAGTGTCTCAAACGTAAATATTTTTCGGTTATCTGCCAAAGTTTGTACTGTAGAAAGCTGCGTGATAGGAGCAAAGGAAAAAACCTAACATCATTGCAGTCTCTAAGAGACATTCCTTTATTCTCGGGTGACTCAATGTCCACTAATTTGCTGTTTATGTTACACAATGTTTCATATCCGTTATTTTTACATAAAATTGATTCCCACTTCTGTTTCACACGTTAAGTAACCGGTGTACTTGATGTCTCATTAATTCTCTGCATCATTTTCTAAATTAATTTGGGGCTTCCGGCATCTCTTGCTTTGACTTTTCTAACTGTGTAGTAGTTTCAGACACAGTTTGAAAATAGGTTGGTATGAAAATCAAATCATTCGTCAGAACCTTCACTATACCACTATACTCAATACGCCGTTATGCGGATTTCCCACTGAACTGCTCTATTGGGTCCGAAGTCTCGAAGTCTGGTCATTACTAATCATGAATGACAATTTCTTTGCATGACTTCAGAAATAGGAGTATAAAAAGGCAGTTTGCACAGGATAGTTCAAGAGTATTATCGAAGTCTTCAGTATACTTCAATTAACCGTTATTCGCTTTAATGGTTGTGTTCCAGTTACAAAGTGTTCATCCGCATCGAAGAGCCTGGGGTATCCTGGAACAACTTCCTTGCACCGTTCAGCATAGGGCTGTGGCTCACAACTGTGGTCTGCTCTGTCATCATAGCCATCGTACTCAATATATGCCACCTAGTCGATGTGTCGCACGGGATGGAATCGGCTACTGGCAGCAACTTTGCACGCCACATCTTCCGCTCTTTTGGAATTCTCTTCTGCTTGAAAGGTACTGTAGTTACTTTCTGCACGGCGTAACTTAATGCACACCAAAGTTGTTATGAAGTTTGCCAATTCTGGCTCGAAAGCATGTTAGAAAAACAACCAATCGAGTTCATCAATCATTATCAGAACACATATCCATTTTTGTGGCGTTCGTAATCTTTGGCTTCGTTACATCTACGCAGGAACATCATTTTAGTTTTTGCTCGGCTGTGCAAGTTTTGTAAGGCGTAGGCAATTCGTTATCTCGTGGAACTTACCTGCACGTCAGAGGAAGAAGAAAATGGACTGAGAAGCTTCCCTCCCTCGCTACACTTAGACTTGCAGCTAGCTAGCTCACTTACCCCCACCACAAGGTTCTTACTATAAGCTATGGCGCACTCATGCATTTGATTTCACGAGATAACGAATTACCCGTACCACCTTATAGTGTACTCGTATATCGTATATACTTTTATTTACAGTAGATAACGACCAATACCAAAAGGTGGAGTAGTTGGGCTTGGATTCATTTTAGCAAAGTCATTAACTAGATCGCCCTTTATTTCTTTAACATATACAAATGTCGAATACTTCTGTATTAAAAATACAGTACTCACTCACATTCTTTTGTTTTGTAGTAGGCCTTCTACACAGGCTACATGGTGTTGTGCACAAGGGCAGCTCCTTTACGCAAACCCAGCATTCTCCAATCTTTTCTATTTTCTGCTTTCCTATTTTTCTCCTCATGTGGTCCATGTATCTTAATGTTGTCTATTATCTCATATCTTCTTCTGCCCCGAACTCTTCTCCCGTTCACCATTTCTTCCGGTGCATTCTTCAATAGGCAGTTTCTTTTCAGCCAGTGGCCCAGCCAATTCCTTTTCCTCTTCCTGATCAGTTTCAGTATCAATCTTTCTTCACCCTCTCTTTCCAACACAGCTCCATTTCTTATTCTCTCCTATTACTCAATTTATTATATTTTTTAGCTTAAAATCAACAGAGGCAATTTCCCTACGCCTACCCTCCAAAATGAGGCCTCTGGATCTACTGTGAAGAGAATTTATTACTCTACATAATAAATTTACTCTTACTAGTAAGGAGAATTTGCATTATTATCACATAGTATATTTACTATTAATTAAAAGCACTAATTATCACTATGTCGTTCAAGTAGGAGATTAAGTATTACTTGTAAGGACGAATTATCACTATATTTTTCAAACAGTAAAATGACGTTTAAATGCAATGATGAATTATCACTATATCGTTCAATTAGCAAAATTACTATTAATTGTTAATAAGAATTATCACTCTCTCTCTCTCTCATGCAGTAAATTTACTATTACTTGTAACAAAAAATTACCACTATATCATGCAAATAGTAAAATGACTTAATTGCAATGATGAATTATCAATATATCGTTCAAATATCAAAATTACTATTAATTGTTAGTAAAAATTCTCTCATGCAGTAAATTTACTCTTACTTTTAACGACAAATTACCACTATATCTTTCAAAAGTAAAATTACTTTTAATTGCAATGATTAATTATCACTATATCTTTCAAAAGTAAAATTACTTTTAATTTCAATGATGAATCATCACTATATCTTTCAAATAGTAAAATGACTTTTAATTGCATTGATTAATTATCATTGTATCTTTCGAAAGTAAAATTACTTTTAATTGCAATGATTAATTTTCACTATATCTTTCAAATAGTAAAATGACTTTTAATTGCAATGATTAATTATCACTATATCTTTCAAATAGTAAAATTACTTAATTGCAATGATGAATTATCACTATATCCTGCAAATAGTAAAATGACTTTTAATTGCAATGATTAATTATCACTATATCTTTCAAAAGTAAAATTACTTTTAATTTCAATGATGAATTATCACTATATCTTTCACATAGTAAAATGACTTTTAATTGCATTGATTAATTATCATTATATCTTTCAAAAGTAAAATTACTTTTAATTGCAATGATTAATTATCACTATATCTTTCAAATAGTAAAATTACTCTTAATTGCATTGATTAATTATCATTATATCTTTCAAAAGTAAAATTACTTTTAATTGCAATGATTAATTGTCACTATATCTTTCAAATAGTAAAATGACTTTCAATTGCAATGATCAATTATCAATAGATCTTTCAAAAGTAAAATTACTTTTAATTGCAGTGATTAATTATCACTATATCTTTCAAATAGTAAAATGACTTTTAATTGCAATGATTAATTATCACTATAACTTTCAAATAGTAAAATTACTTTTAATTGCAATGATTAATTATCACTATATCTTTCAAATAGTAAAGTTACTTTTAATTGCAATGATTAATTATCACTATATCTTTCAAATAGTAAAATAACTTTTAATTGCAATGATTAATTATCACTATATCTTTCAAAAGTAAAATTACTTTTAATATCAATGATGAATTATCACTGTATCTTTCAAATAGTAAAATGACTTTTAATTGCATTGATTAATTATCACTATATCTTTCAAAAGTAAAATTACTTTTAATTGCAATGATTAATTATCACTATATCTTTCAAATTGTAAAATTACTTTTAATTGCATTGATTAATTATCATTTATCTTTCAAAAGTAAAATTACTTTTAATTGCAATGATTAATTATCACTATATCCTTCAAATAGTAAAATGACTTTTAATTGCAATGATTAATTATCAATATATCTTTCAAATAGTAAAATTACTTTTAATTGCAATGATTAATTATCACTATATCTTTCAAATAGTAAAATGACTTTTAATTGCATTGATTAATTATCATTATATCTTTCAAATTAAAATTACTTTTAATTGCAATGATTAATTATCACTATATCTTTCAAATAGTAAAATGACTTTTAATTGCAATGATTAATTATCAATATATCTTTCAAATAGTAAAATTACTTTTAATTGCAATGATTAATTATCACTATATCTTTCAAATAGTAAAATGACTTTTAATTGCAATGATTAATTATCAATATATCTTTCAAATAGTAAAATTACTTTTAATTGCAATGATTAATTATCACTATATCTTTCAAATAGTAAAATGACCTTTAATTTAAATGATTAATTATCACTATATCTTTCAAATAGTAAAATTACTTTTAATTGCAATGATTAATTATCACTATATCTTTCAAATAGTAAAATTACTTTTAATTGCAATGATTAATTATCACTATATCTTTCAAATAGTAAAATGACTTTTAATTGCAATGATTAATTATCACTATATCTTCCAAATAGTAAAATGACTTTTAATTGCAATGATTAATTATCACTATATCTTTCAAATTGTAAAATTACTTTTAATTGCAATGATTAATTATCACTATATCTTCCAAATAGTAAAATTACTTTTAATTGCAATGATTAATTATCACTATATCTTTCAAATAGTCAAATTACTTTTAATTGCAATGATTAATTATCACTATATCTTTCAAATAGTAAAATTACTTTTAATTGCAATGATTAATTATCACTAGTTCTTTCAAGTAGTAAAATGACTTTTAATTGCAATGATTAATGATCACTATATCTTTCAAATAGTAAAATTACTTTTAATTGCAATGATTAACTATCACTATATCTTTCAAATAGTAAAATTACTTTTAATTGCATTGATTAATTATCATTATATCTTTCAAAAGTAAAATTACTTTTAATTGCAATGATTAATTATCACTATATCTTTAAAATAGAAAAATGATTTTTAATTGCAATGATTAATTATCAATATATATTTCAAATAGTAAAATGACTTTTAATTGCAATGAGTAATTATCACTATATCTTTCAAATAGTAAAATTACTTTTAATTGCATTGATTAATTATCATTATATCTTTCAAAAGTAAAATTACTTTTAATTGCAATGATTAATTATCACTATATCTTTCAAATAGTAAAATGACTTTTAATTGCAATGATTAATTATCACTATATCTTTCAAATAGTAAAATTACTTTTAATTGCAATTATTAATTATCACTATATCTTTCAAATAGTAAAATTACTTTTAATTGCAATGATTAATTATCACTATATCTTTCAAATAGTAAAATGACTTTTAATTGCAATGATTAATTATCACAATATCTTCCAAATAGTAAAATGACTTAATTGCAATGATGAATTATCACTATATCCTGCAAATAGTAAAATTACTTTTAATTGCAATGATTAATTATCACTATATCTTTCAAATAGTAAAATGACTTCTAATTGCAATGATGAATTATCACTGTATAATACAAATAGTAACATTACTATTGTTAGTAAGAATTATCAGTATATCGCTCATATAGTAAATTTACTACTACTTCTAAGAAAAAAACATCAGTGTTCCTTTTATATTGTACATTTTGTGTTACTTATAAGCACGAATTACAACTACACAGTTCGTATTATAAATTTCTAGTTCTGACAGTTTAGGCATACTTAATTTAGCTACTAGAAATGACTTAAAAGAGCGACAAAAGTGGGAGTGACTCGTCAGGAGAAGGGAAGGGAGAATGAAAGTATAAAAAATATTATAATTACAATAGTTTTCAATAAATATATTAAAGGCCTTTAAGTAATTTTTCGTTTTAATTAGTTAATGCTTGAATATTAGATATTACTAAAGATGAAGTTTTATTTATTCCATGGCTTTATTAGACGATACAGTTGAAGTAAAATTATTTCATTTAATGGAATAAATGTACAAATAATAACTGTTCACAATGCTAGTGCGACTTTGAAGCAAAAGGAAAGGTACCCATCAGTGACCTACACCTGCGCCACGCTTGCAACGTGGCTACAGTGAAGATTTATTAGCCATTGTTTGTAACTTACTACTTTATAATCCACAATGCTCCCTATACCTTGGATTTACAGTATATTCAACCTGGAAGAAAATGCCTCCACTCGTTACTGTTTGAAACAGTCTTTATGTAGGGAAGTAATCATAAACGCACTTGCAACATCTGATTATTATTATTATTATTATTATTATTATTATTATTATTATTATTATTATTATTATTATTATTATTCTTGTCCATTTGCAGACGACACTACGACACCGCTCTCCGTCCAGTCTCGAGTAACGGACGTCTTGTCCTATATCCTGGGTTCGGTGCTGTTTTGCGCCTATTCTGCGGCTGTGATATCATTTCTCACAGTTCGCAAGACGAACTTGCCTTTCACAAATCTTGAGCAGCTGCACAAGGCCAAGTCATATAAAGTGGGGGCAGTGCAAGCATCTTCAACACTCGTAGCTTTCACAGTAAGTCCGCAACTTCAAAGTGTCATTTTATTTCAAAATGTACTAGCAATGAAATTTTCCCTCGTATTTTGGAGACTATTACACTCTTACTACGTCATACTACTTTTGGCCAATAAAACGGTACGAAAGGGCATATTTCAACCAATCATGGCTGCTTATCGCACAATTTTATCGCGTCCCTAGCATTTGTTTAATTTTATCGCGTCCCTAGCATTTGTTTAATTTTATCGCGTCCCTAGCATTTGTTTCTTTGTTTGCCAACATTTGAAACTGCGCTGTATATAAAATTACAAACCACTCCAGTCGATGCACAGCAGTTTCAAATATGACTCGCATTGGCATTCAAGAACAAGAATTAATAAAAATCACTTATCATACCTATGCATCTTCTGAAATCCGATTTACAAATAAATGAAGAGCACCATTCGGAAATCCTGAATAAGTTGAGTACACCATGTAGGCCTAAATCAAAGAGTTCCACTTCTATTACGCACACGTCCAATATAACATCAATTGAACCACCAACCACATTAAAATTTGAAAATTGTACATTCAATAATTATTCCTTTTAAAATTATTCATTTTCATTTTTTATGTCATCGTCGTTAATTAAAACTTTTCTAACACTTGTGTACAGTATATTAGTTAGGTTATGTTATAGCTTCTGCTATATGATATTATGGATAGTCACGTATCAGAGATTGTTTAATATTAAGATTTATTGAAAATCATCTGTCAAGTGACGTTGATTACTGGGATTCGGATAATTGAAGTGGAATCCAACTGTTTTAATAATAAAAATGAAACTGAATCAACAAAGCCTTCTTGACTAGTAACATTGCCATCGTGTATAGATCTAGAACTTCTCGACAAGAAGGCATTGTTCACTACTGCCATCTAGCATGCATCTAGCGTAATATTTGTAATGTTGAGATGGTACAATAATACATTTGAAGACAGTTGTATTTTCGTAAGTCAATTAATATTTTATTGTATTGGAGTACTTCGTTACTTCTAATCTTTATATACTTTCTTCTAATCGTGTAATAGTCAATTAAATCCCACTCGAATTTTGATTTTCTCTAGATAAATCAAAACGTCAAAACGTCTAGTGAGATTACTGTTGATAAAACAGCGTATTCAGACAATACTATTAATTCACTTTTGTGCAATTCCTGTAATATTCATTGCTCATGTCGTATAGCAAGGAATGTCTCATAACACACTCTTTCCTGTTCAGTTAGATGTTATGTGAACCATTTTTTGTGTAAAATGATTTAATTTCGTGGCTCCTTTCACCATATATCTGGCTGCATCTGCACTTTCTTTAATTTCACACAACTTATAAAATAGTATAGCCTACTTCCATCTGTAGAAAATAAATTGTCATCAAACTCTGTCACTAAGTGTAGCAAAAACATTGTATATTTTACTTCACTTTTGGCATTTGTACGTCTTCACTTCTGAAGGTAGGCCTACAATAAAATGCTGACTGCGGGCACTGTGGCTGGAGTAGTTGTTCTGATGCGTTGAATGGGGGGAAGCATTTAACACATGTGATCAAGCGTCAAGGCTGATGCAACCGTAAGGAAAATTTCTTCATGACGCATTCAAATTGCGTAAGCAATCTGCAGTAAGTTCCCGAATATGGACTACGACCACAACGTAAAAAGAAGTCCGTTGAAAGCAGAAAACGGCAAAAAAATGCAACAAAAAGTACTATATTTCCTTAAAAAATGACCAATATGCAATAAAAGTTCGAAAAATGCAAAATGAAAATAGGCTATATTGGTTCGTGTTAAAGTGAAATGAGGTGATTCACGAGGAAAGGTAAAAAATTTAGGATGTGAATTCCGAAGTCATTCTGAGTGGAAAAGTTCATATGAATATAGGTCCGCTTTCGAACGGTTATGGAGATATGCCTCTTTGATTTCACAAAAACTTCTGAGATTCCATTGTACTAACTCGCATTTAGAAACAGATAACGGACAAATTTAAAGTTTATATTTACGTATGCATACATACCTAATATTCTAGACGTCGGGATCTATGTTTTCGCACATTTTCAAAGGTACCTCCTTCTGATTCAACGCACTGTTGCGCTCGGGCGTGAATCGCGCTCATCGCTCGGGAGAGTTGCACGTGGCTGTTCTTTATGCCGCATCCAAAATAAGTCGATTACCACCTCTCTCGTTTCCCTGTTCCTTTGCTATACAAAGTATTTCATCCAGTTGCACGTGGCTGTTCTTTATGCCGCATCCAAAATACGGTCGATTAGCACCTCTCTCGTTTTCCTGTTCCTTTGCTATACAAAGTATTTCATCCAGTTGCACGTGGCTGTTCTTTATGCCGCATCCAAAATACGGTCGATTAGCACCTCTCTCGTTTCCCTGTTCCTTTGCTATACAAAGTATTTCATCCAGTTGCACGTGGCTGTTCTTTATGCCGCATCCAAAATACGGTCGATTAGCACCTCTCTCGTTTTCCTGTTCCTTTGCTATACAAAGTATTTCATCCAACCCCATAGATAGTAAATACTCTTCGATATGGTACCCTTCTGTTCGGAAAGCGTCGTTCATATTCAGCGACGGCACGCAAGGAACTTCCATCGCACAAACCATAAACATAGACAATATCGGCGTATTCTGTAGTCGAAAATTTATAAGGCATCTTGAAAAACGCAACTTAACACTTCTGATAACTGTACCTGTATAACTACTGTACTGTAGGTAGCTGACTGGACTGCTGTGAATTGATTATAGTGTAGGGTAGGCTATTTGTGTTATCTGGGGGTTCTGTGTCATTACATCAGACAAGGGCAGGCGATTGGACATTTGTCATGCCACACCACCCGGTTTGTTTCTCTTATCTACATCGCTCACAGTGCAGATTCCAGTGTTACGTCATCCATTGTCATCTTCACCTTGACCTTGTCTCAGTCTCACATCGTCATATGGTAAAGTCTGATTGACATTGGGGCGAGACGTTTTACCAACAAAAAAAAAAAGTGTATCTAGCTCCGCCATCGTTCGAAAACGGACCTATGTTCATATGAACTTTTTCACTCAAAATGGCCTAAGATATCGTATCCTAAATGTTTTACCTTTCCTCGTGAATCACCCTGTATATTGTATCTTGCATTGTCTGTGATGTCTCAGAAGAAAGATGATATTTTATCAACTTGCGAGCCCTACTGATAAGTATTTTACCGCGGTGTTGCAGCTATCAAAGGAAGCCTTAGCCCGGGACGTGTTCAGGGTACACCTTCAATCCCCGGCGACGCTGCCCACCAGCGTGCTGGACGGTCTGCAGCGAGTGTGCCACACCTCGCGCTACGCCTTCATGGTGCCGCTCGAAGAAGCGGCAGAGCACGTCCCGCACCTCAGCTGCGCCGTCGTGTTCCTGCCTCAGAACATCTTCGAGATGGCCTACGCGATTGTCATCAACAATCACAGTCCTTACATCGATTTATTTCGTCACACGTGCGTGTCTCACTGAAGCGGATAAGTTAACGTCCTAATTTCACTGTAACGTCATGGCGTTTCCAAGCCTACTTCTCATTTTTTTTTCCTTTTAGATTGCATGGTAGCCGCCATATTCATCAGTAAACCGCGGAACTTTCTGCAACTGCATATTTTTACTGATTTGGTATATTGAAAAAGTAAAAGTGGACCTTAGCATGCAGGCTTTCACGGCCGGTGTCTAGTGAAACAGAGCTTCCGGGCTAAGATGCCGTGGTCTACTGGTGCTGACGTTACCAGACGTTTCGTTTACTTCTACGGCAGACATCTTCAGTGGTTACTGCTACAGGTATCCCGAGCAGAAGACTTCGACCGAGGATACCTAACCACTGAAGATGTCTGCCGTAGAAGTAGACGAAACGTCTGGTAACGTCAGCACCAGTAGACCACGGCATCTTAGCCCGGAAGCTCTGTTTCAACTAAAAGTGGACCTTTCCCGATCTTGGTTCGAATGAAGCTAACTTCATTTTCCATAAATGCATATTCGACGGTTTTTCCTTCTAAGTGCATATTATATATTTTTATGCTCGACCATGCCAAAATGTAGTAATTATACACCTGGTAGCAGACCTTTAATGCATGTCATTAAAGTACACCTACTCATTAAAGGTCAGGTCTTTCAGCCAATGACGACTCAGGTTACAACTGTTCAGCCAATGACAGGTCAGCTTTCTACCGTTATAAAACCGCAAGTATCGATTATTCTCGGATATGCAATCGAAAGAGAATTAGCGAAAAGTCACGGATGCTGGAAATCCAATACTGTCGCAGAAGGTTATGTTCTGTTACTATAATAATTAGCGTTAATTGTAAATAATATTCAAATAAATTCAATTTGTCATCTCGTTTTTCAATGTCTAATTTTATTTCAATGTTATCTCTGTAGGTTCTTATGGCCTAGCAAGGTCAATGTGAACATCTGTTCCTCGGAAAAAATCAATACTTTCGCGTCTGCCAACATCTCACAACATATGGGACATTGGTCAAGGTCAGATACAAAGAAAATTAATAATAGCCTATCAAGTTAGAAATATGGTCGAGCATAAAAAGTCGTATGAAACTCGCCTATAATGGTAATTAAGAAGCTCGCTTCTTAATTACCTTCATTATAGGCTCGTTGCATAATGTACTATTATTTTGCATATTTAAATGCATATATTCAGATCTTGCCTTGTTTTACCCACATTTATTTATTAACTAATATTCAAAATTTATTTCTGGAAAAAGAAACAAAAACAATTTTCAATAAATATAAAAATTATGTCAGAAATAAAACCAATAATTGTTTAATTACTGTTTAGGACATGAAACTGCTGCGACGACAATGGATACTTGTCCCTAGTATGTAAGTTGGGTCGTTTTCCACTTAGAAATGAGGCTAGCAGCTGCTATGAGCATGTACTGTACATACCTACTAGTCGTGTAAATGTAATATTTCAGGAACTAGGGTGAAAACACGCGTCGCCTGGATGTGATTCAGACTTTTACTCTGATTTCGTATAATCAAAAATAAATGTATTTAGGCACCTGCGACAATAAAGTTATGAATTTTTGAGGTCCTGAAATTGCTGAGAAGATAATGCTGCTACTGCGCTTTGATTTCATTTTTTCTGATTTTCGCACATCAAAACGGTAAATGCTCAAGAATAAGAACACCAACTCAAGTAGAATCAATAAAATAGGCCTATGTAAGAACTAACTTACTTACAAATGGCTTTTAAGGAACCCGGAGGTTCATTGCCGCCCTCCCACAAGCCCGCCATCGGTCCCTATCCTGAGCAAGATTAATCCAGTCTCTATCATCATATCCCACCTCCCTCAAATCCATTTTAATATTATCCTCCCATCTACGTCTCGGCCTTCCCTAAGGTCTTTTTCCCTCCGGTCTCCCAACTAACACTCTATATGCATTTCTGGATTCGCCCATACGTACTACATACCCTGCCCATCTCAAATGTCTGGATTTAATGTTCATAATTATGTAACTTCATCCCTCTTAGCCCCAAATATTTTCCTAAGAACCATATTCTTAAACACCCTTAATCTCTGTTCCTCTCTCAAAGTAAGAGTCCAAGTTTCACAACCATACAGAACAACCGGTAATACAGGGACATCATTTTATTTTTACTTGAATTTTTATTGTACCTGAGTTTTTGAATGTACTTCACTCCCACCCCTTCTACTAATGAACTTCCAACTCCACACAGAACCAAGACCGCAGATAGTAAGCAGTACTGAGTTACTGAGTATAGTACGTTCCAGAAATATGTTCGCGTTTTCCAGAGACGAAAGAGCTTTCAATATTGAATCATATTTTCGCACAGGTACTGTCCGTTTGCCTACGTCGCATCCCGATTTCCCCCACCTGCTTCTGCTCGCCCCTCTGTAAAAGCTGGGCTGTCTTAGCTCTTTTCTGAAAACATTAATTTCTCTTAGGAATTGGACGTTTACGTAATATTATACAGCTGTTTAATTTAACTTAAATAAAAGGGCCTCGTTAAGTAATTAACTGTCACGTGATTTCCTCCCTTTGTACAATCCTGCGGCATAACCACTTGGACGGACAGTAGATAGCATGTCCGAGTAATTTTATCTGTGCGGGTCGGGCAGAAGTGAAGATTGAATTTACAGTACGTAGAGTAGGTACAGAATTATTTCAACATGAGTTACTAGTACGAACGACGAAACTGGCAATTGGAATTAGATGCAATAGTCTATAGTGCGATAATATGCACAAAAGAACTGAAGCCTGTATCGAAATGAACGGCCACCATTTTCAAAATTGTGTTTAAATATTCATATTATGATTATTTTTCAATTTAACTTCTTTCTCTATATTGTACGCTAATGTGCTGTAGACAGTATAATATACACTGCATAATGAATACGTTCGCATGGATAACTCACTTCGTGAGTAAAAACACTTATTCTTAATACAGTACTGTACTTTGATTAAAGGAAAACCTAATGAAAATTATCAAACTCAAAATCGCGATATTTCCTAGTTTACGTAAATGGATGAAGTACTTTTCTTCCTTCCTATACCTAGTAGAGTGATTTGTGTTTTACGCCAGTATCATCGAACTCCAGTCTTGGAGGGGGATCAAGCGGTGTTTCCGGTTCTCTAAAGGTATAGACAGGTTAATATTAAAAATGTTATTAAAAATAAAATGATGTCCCTGTACGTATAACTGTTTTATAAATTGTAACTTTCAGATTTTTTGACAGCAGAATAGATGACAAAAGCTTCTCAACCGAATAATAATACGCATTTCCCATATTTATTTTGTGTTTAATTTCCTCCCGAGTGTCACTGATATTTGTTATTGTTGCTCCAAGATATTTCAATTTTTCAACCTCTTCGAACGATAAATCTCCAATTTCTGTTTCCTTTTCGTACAATATTCTGGTCACGAGATATAATCATATAGGCCTACTTTGTCTTTTCGGAATTTACTTCCAAATCTATCGCTTTACTTGCTTCAAGCAAAATTCCCGTGTTTTCCCTAATCGTTTGTGAATTTTCTCCTGACATATTCACGTCATACCAATAGACAAGCAGCTGATGTAACCCGTTCAATTCCAAACCCTGTCTGTTATCCTGAACTTTCCTATTCTAGAGCGAAGCCAAAAAGTAAAGGTGAGTGCACCTCCTTGCTTTAGCCCACACTGAATTGGAAAAGCATCAGATAGAAATTGGCCTATACGGACTCTGCTGTAAGTTTCACTGAGACACATTTTAATTAATGGAACTAGTTTCTTGGGAATACAAAATTCAATAAGAATATTGTATAAAACTTCTCTCTTAACCGAACCGAGTCATATGCCTTTTTGAAATCTATGAGTAACTGATGTACTGAACCTTTATACTCCCATTTTTCTACAATATCTGTCAAATACAAAAAGTCCGATCAATAGTCGATCTATTACGCCTAAAACCGCACTGATGATCCCCAATAATTTCATGTACGTAGGGAGTTAGACGATTAGAAGAAAAAATATATATAAAGATAAGAAGAAATAAAGGACTTTAATACAATGAAATATTAATTGACTTACTAAAATTCTATTTCACTAATGTTAGCTTCACCAAAACGTTTGAACGGAGTCACCATTTTCAGCTGACTGTCTATGCGGTAAACAAATGACGATCGCAAAGCATGTTTTATAGTACCGTAAAGAATTCGTAATTTTAAATGTTGGCAAACTAAGAAACAAATGCTAGAGAAGTGATAGAAACAAACAAATGCTAGGGAAGTGATAAAATTGTAGCGATAAACAGCCATGATGATTGGTTGAAACATATCCTTTCGTACCGTTTTATTGGTCAAAAGTAGTATGACATAGTAGTCATTATAAACTCAACAAATCTTATTGCCCCAGAACCTTATTACTTGTGAGACAAACTTCGGAGTAGTAACTGTCTGCTCGTATTAACTTATTTAAGAGGGACTTGTGTTACACGACGTCATGAATTCGCCAACAGGTTGCACAAATTCCGTGAAACGGGTGCGATGCAGAAGCTACATCAGGATGAGATGAAGTACACGCCCAGCTTAGAGGATGCCGCGTTCAAGAGCGTCGAACTGACGGACGTCCTGCCCGTCTTCTGCATCCTGGTGGGCGGAGTGCTCGCTTCTGTCGTTCTGGGACTCGCCGAGAAACTTCTGGCTTCCAGGCATTCCAGTAGACTCGTAGAAACCGAAGAATTGGACAACCATTTTTAAATATCACATTTCTATTCTTACACTGTCTATATCTTATCTTACGAGATCATTTGGTTCCAAGACATATCGTTCACACATTTGTCACTAAACGTGTGGAGTGTAAATGGAATTCAGTTTTAACCTTCCTGCTACCAAGATTACCCAACTGACGATTTTTCAATACTCCCTCTGTCCCATAATAATTGTCCGGTACGCTTTTATTTCTTGTCCCATAATAATTGTCCGATATCCATAATTTTACACTGGCGTTTACAGAGGTGTGAAAATTATTAGAATAATCTTAATTTTAAAGGTTTTTTAATAATTCCTTCACAAATATTCATTGAATTGATGAATATTGGTATATAATATTACTATACTGATGTAGGATATATTTACTACTAACAATGCCGGAAAGCATTGTTGTACAATGGTATTTTTCTTATTTTACAATTGTTATGGGAATTCGTAAATTATTATATTATGTTGGCGGAATTGGAAACATCAAAAATTAATTAAGAAATGCTTTAAACAAATTCTTATTTGCGTTTACATTGTTGTAAAGGTTCCAATGAACGTATACATCTATTTTGTGCATATAATTTTTTATGTTTCCAATTCCGCCAACATAATATAATAATTTCTGAATTCCCATAACAATTGTAAAATAAGAAAAATACCAATGTACAACAATGCTTTCCGGCATTGTTAGTAGTAAATATATCCTACATCACATTCATCAATTCAATTAATATTTGTGAAGGAACTATTAAAAACCTTTAAAATTAAGATTATTCTAATAATTTTCACACCTCTGTACATAGGAGCAAAATGAAACACATGAATGAGTAGAGTAATACAACTGTATTACTCAGAGTAATACAACTGTATTACTCCAGAATCAGTACAAAATTGTCACTAATTTGATATTCCGGTCAATTAGCAAAAGAAAAACATTATTAATCCGGGATCTGTATAAATTGGCCAATCATTGAGCCAAAAAAGAACATGAATATTACTTGCACAACTTTATGACTCCAGGATCAGTACAAATTGGCTAGTCATTAAGCCGAAAATAAATACTCCTAGAAGTCCAACCTTATTAACTGCAGGAGTAGTACAAATTGACCAAGAAGTGAAAGAAAGAAAAACATTCTCCTACGAGTAAAGACGAAAAAACTGCCTCTTAGACCGGGAAGGTTGTCATTCCAACAGTTTGCCTAGAACCACAGACCTACTGCTGCAGTGCTACTGTAGCCTCGTCGTAAATGTTCCGAGGACACTCCAAGCGAGATGGCAGGACGTTGAGGTGGTCCAGGTGCCCCTTTTGCATATGGGGAATCTTGTTGTTCCCGTCATTGACTTTCATTATTTCATTGAGATGGGACTGCAAAGTGAGAAAGACGTTGTTGAGCTTGTCGCGTGTCAGCTGAGAGAAATCTGTTTCAAGGCGGCGATCAACTCATCAGTAGTTTGTGGAGCTGACTGGTGCTGGAGAGACTGAATTGCCCGGAAGTAACCCAGATCTAAAACATTCATATCCAGGCTGTTTGGCGGTTGGCACACGAGTTCCAAAGTGATTCAATTGGCTGCTGCAGCGTCCATCCAGGTGGGGTCATTGGGAGCGATATGCGGACGCGCATTGTCCTGCTGAACTGACACCTGAATTCTCCCTGTGCGCGGTCCAGGAGGCCATTTTGCATTTATTGCTGGGATTAATTTGGTGATGAGCATGGATCCACTTTCCAAAGATTGCCGCCCCCGTTGCCAAATGCAGCGTGCTGTTCTTTTACTGATATGAAATTTCTCGGCACCTTTCTTCACTAGGTCAGCCGTAGTGTTTTTCAACAAAAACTCCTATACCGCCTGCCGTTCACTGTCTGTAAGGTTCTTGCTACCCCTGTCACTCACTATCGCCAGTTGTGTTCCCAGGATGTCCATGTCTGTTCAAATGTACGTACTCACTGCAGGAGTATGCTCTACTAAAAATTTCCAGCTTGCTTTGCTACACTGGTTTGTATACAGTGCCACACCGGTGAGTTGAAAACCAATACACACTTTCAGTAATCTTCTAGGTGGTGTGTATTGCTTGTCTCGATAAGATCACGTCATGGCTCTGCATAACCTTGTGCACTGATCTACAGCGCTTCTCCTCATGCGTGCACTTCTCGATTTCCCCGTCGTCTGTAATTACTGTAATATCATTTCGGCATACCGGACAATTATTATGGGACAGAGGGAGTATTATTTTTATTTTCCTCAATATTTCTTTTTGAAATTCCACGTATTTGTTCTTTATATATCAACTAACAATTTGAATTAATGATAACATAAATAATCACTCTAATTTAAGATGTAATTCACATTATTTATGTGGGGTAATTTTATTATCCCCTTTGGTACCCTGTGTCAAGACGATTTCAAGATATAAAATTCAATCTGTAGCTTAATTTTCTTCATATCTATGTTTGTCTGCTTCCAAAGTATTTAATTTTCTGTTATTTATAAGAATTTTTATATTGTTATTTATATTATCATGATCTTTTGTTCGTAATTTTTTAGTTTTTTTTTATTTCTGTGTGTTAAGATTTTTCTGAAAGTGATTTTGTTAGAAATAATTATTAGTTTAGCCCTTTTTCGAGAAGCCCATTGTAGTATAGGTTATTATGTTCGAATACAGTATTTGAATTTCAACAAATAACTAAAATTAGATTCGTTAGTTTTTTTACTTGGTTATTTAACGACGGTGTGTCACAGGGGCGTATTTTGCGGGCTACCGGGGCTACCGGCGGTAGCCCAAGGAAATTACAAAAGAAAAAGTTTATAATATAACATAATGTAATAATTTTGTATTATTAGTTTTACCATAGTAATTAAAATTAAAGTAATTGTTAGATACATTTTGTGTAATAACAGGGTCAGCGGTAGCCCAAACCCTTTAATCAGTATACGCCACTGGTGTGTCAATTACTAGGTTAATTAACGTCGATGGGATTGGTGATAGCTAAAAGGTATTAGGTGAGATGAGGCCGAGGATTTCTCCATACATTACCTGACATTTGTTTTACGGTTGGGGGAAACCTCGGAAAAAACTGAACGAGATAATCATCCCAAGCGGGAATCGAATCCACACTCGAGCGCAACTCCGGGTCGGCAGGCAAGCGCCTTAGGCTGAGGCCACAGTGGAAGCGTCTAGCGGCGCGGTACCGCTTTCGAAAAGTTGAGGAATGAGGAGGAAAGAGCGTTGGTGTGGCCATATGGCGCAGAGTCGCTGAGCGGAGCGGCGCAGAGATGAGATCATGGCAGTGTTTGCTTTTAGACAATTCTTATCTGAAAGGAACTGCTTAAAATAGGAAAGGAAGAAATTTTATGTTCATCCATTTAATAAGAGATGTGAAACTTCGAGAATTTCATCGTTTGTATGGAGAATTAAGGACATTTCCAGATGGATATTCGGAGTATACTCGCATGCCTATTACAACTTTCTACAATTTCTAAATAAAAATAAGGAGCGACTACAGAAGCAAGCCATCAAATTCCGGAGACCTATTATTATTGCACAATGGCTAATCATTACATTAAGATAAAATTATTTTAAAGTTAAAGACGCAGGATAATGCATTCTTCAAGTAATGATGGAGGCAGGCTATATATCTTATTAAATTTAGCGCGTCTAAAACTTAATTCCAATTTTGAACAAATGAATAGCTACACGAGTTCAGAAACTATCACATCGCGAAGGTATTGAATTAATAAAGAAATAAGGCCCAGAAATATAAAACATTATAATTGAGGTATTCTATATAGCCTACAAAGTTCTAACATTTTCATGACTAGATGAAAACATTCAAACATACACAAGTATTTCTATGTATATACAATGTATATTCTAGTCAATAAATATTTACTATTGTATCATATTGAAAATATACTGTAGATAGGTTCCCGTACATTTTCCATAATCTGCATTCCAAATATCCAGTTTTCCGAAAAATCGTTTTCCTGCAATCGGATTTCCTGAATCCGAATTATCATCTGACATTTTCCCAATACCCATCTTACCAGCTCCTCTCGACTGGCCACCTCGCAGCCCTGACTTCACAACCTGTGAAAATGCCCTGTGGAGTTTCATCAAGAACATTGTTGCACAGGAACCGTGTGACACCATTGATGAATTAAAGAACGCCGTGTGACGCGCTTTCCAACAGATTACATCAGCAATGCTGAGACGAATGTCACACCGAACCTGGAGACCCATTGTTTTGTGTGAGGAGAATGATGGGAGACATACTGACCCTCTGGTCACTTAGGATAAACAGTTAGCGTGAAGTGGATTTATATCTGCATTATGACCGGCATTACATAAATAGTGAGCATATTTGAGATATTTATAGGGGTAACGGGACTTTGTGCCCACTCTGTACAGTTAAGCACAGCACGATATTTTAAGTCACGAAGTGATGGGACTTTCAAGTAAAGAGATAGGTTTGGAAGTAAATCCCGAAAAGACAAAGTATATGATTATGACTCGTGACGGGAATATTGTACGAAATGGAAATATAAAAATTGGAAATTTATCTTTTGAAGAGGTGGAGAAGTTCAAATATCTTGGAGCAACAGTAACACATATAAATGATACTCGGGAGGAAATTAAACACAGAATAAATATGGGAAATGCCTGTTATTATTCGGTTGAGAAGCTTTTATCATCCAGTCTCCTGTCAAAAACTCTGAAACTTAGAATTTATAAAACAGTTATATTACCGGTTGTTCTGTATGGTTGTGAAACTTGGACTCGCACTTTGAGAGAGGAACATAGGTTAAGGGTGTTTGAGAATAAGGTGCTTAGGAAAATATTTAGGGCTAAGAGGGATGAAGTTACAGGAAAATGGAGAAAGTTACACAACACAGAACTACACGCATTGTATTCTTCACCCGACATAATTAGGAACATTAAATCCAGACGTTTGAGATGATTAGGGCATGTAGCACGTATGGGCGAATCCAGAAATGCATATAGAGTGTTAGTTGGGAGACCGGAGGGAAAAAGACCTTTAGGGAGGCCGAGACGTAGATGGGAAGATAATATTAAAATGGATTTGAGGGAGGTGGGATATGATGATAGAGAATGGATTAATCTTGCTCGGGATAGGGACCAATGGAGGGCTTATGTGAGAGCGGCAATGAACCTCCGGGTTCCTTAAAAGCCAGTAAGTAAGTTAACAGTGATTGGATTATGTTGCTTGAAAAATATGACAATCCTCTTGTGTTTTCAGTAAAAATTAAATGTATGCAATTTGTAAATGTGGATTATCATTATTAACCCCTGAAGTTTTCAAATATTTTTTTAAGAAAATAGAGTATTATTAACGAAGAGAAAAGTACTCTGAAGCTCAAATGCTTGCACATTCAGGAAGCAAGTTGTCGCCTTTGAAAGTACCTAACTGTAATATCTGGACTGGATGAATGAACCAATCAATGAATCTATGAATGAGTCAACCAACGAATCAATGAATTGATAAGTCAATCCATACATGAATGAATCCATGAGTCGATGGATGGATGAATGAATAATGGATGAATCGATGGATGATTGACTGATTGATTGAATGTACTGAGAGAGGAAGAATTATCAATTACATGATACGCCTACACGATGATAATCGCGTCCTTGCAAGAGCTCTTGGAACTCCGTCCACCCACAAAGAATGAGAAACAACAAGAATATTCGATAAACCGACCCTGAGACATGCAGCGAGATGAGAGAGCTTTGCATACTGACTATAGCGCCAGGCGTTCAATAGCAATATATAATTTCTATTTTTCGTAACCGGTTGTGCAGGACTCTAACCGAAACGTACACATAGTCAATTTATTCAAATGAGAAACGTCAAAAAGAAGGAAAGGAGAAAGAAAGGAAAGGAGGATGAAAGAAAGAGGGAATAGCGACACAAAAAAAAAAGATACTCAACTTCATATGTAAATTGTACTTTTAAGAAGATACATGCATTTCTTCTTCTTTTTTCTTTACTTGATTATTTA
Source organism: Periplaneta americana (assembly GCF_040183065.1). Lineage (NCBI taxonomy): Eukaryota > Metazoa > Arthropoda > Insecta > Blattodea > Blattidae > Periplaneta > Periplaneta americana. The sequence goes on along the minus strand of NC_091127.1, from coordinate 163,095,661 downwards.
ACGACACTGAGTTATTTAGCGTCGATGGAATTGGTGATGGTAAGATGCTATTTGGCGAGATGAGGCCGAGGATTCGCCATACATTACCTGACACTCATCTTACGATTGAAGAAAACCTCGGAAAATAACCCAAGTGGGAATCGAACCCACGCCTAAGCGCAACCCCGGATCAGCAGGCAAGTGCGCTACCGCCTGAGCTACGTCGGTGACCTTCATCATCATTATCATCATAAATTTACATAAAATAGCTGCATATATATTGTAATCATGTCTAAATTTTTTTACCAAAATCAACATTTTTAAGTTACTACATGAAAGCTAAAATGATTTAATCTTATTTCGGTTCAATCTCGGGTGAAGTAATAATATAGATCTACATTAGAGATGAACAAAACTAACTGCCGCTCTCGCTCGCTGTGTTCGTTGCATTTGTCTTTAGAGTCTCGGCTCGTCATTCTCGCGCGCTTCGAGTCTCGCTCGTCGTTCTCGAAATAGCATTTGGTCGGCGTGGAAAGATTTCGAAACTTTGAATAATATACATTACTGAAATAAATAACATAAGTGTTTAAATGAGACAAAAAGACAAAACAGAACAGTATCTTAGTTATCAAAAGGTTCTGGTTCTCTTATATGATATATAAATAAGAAAAAAGCAATTCTCAAAGAAATTTGCATTCCTAAGAAACATAAAACATGACATTAATATCTTTTTACTTGAGATTGCGCACTTGATCTTAAACATACGAAAAGAAAATTCCTAGCCTTTTTAATAAGGGCCTTCTGCCACTGTTTTTGGGATGAGGACAATAGTACCACACTTAGCTTCTGTGGAAAATACGGGTCAGTTTTCTATCAAGCCTAGGGACATAAGCAGAAGGATCTCTAAATTGAAAACTCATAAATCAGTAGGACCTGATGGTATCGCCGGAGACGTACTAAAATTGGGAGGGGAAGCCATGATTCCCTATCTAGTGCGTATATTTGAAATATCAATTAACAATGGTACTGTCCCGCGAGATTGGAAAGATGCAATAGTGGTGCCAATTTATAAGTCAGGGTCTCGCTCAGATACAAAAAATTACAGACCGGTCAGCCTCACCTCTCTGGTTTGCAAACAGATGGAACACTTGATTTCAGCTTATCTAAGACAGCATTGGGATGACTCAAATTGGTTACATAACTGTCAGCATGGATTTCGGGGGGGCTATTCATGTGAGAGTCAATTAGTAACGGTATGTCAGGATTTAGAAGACGGAATAGATTCCAATAGCCAAGTAGATGCAGTGATTATTGACTTTTCACGCGCATTCGATGTAGTCCCACACGATATATTGTTGGTTAAACTACAATCAACGGGGATTGACTTCAGAGTGCTCCAGTGGATCAAGGAATTTTTAACTTGTCGCACTCAGAGAGTACGGGTAGGGGAGGAATTATCGAACCCAATTGAAATTACTTCCGGGGTCCCGCAGGGGAGTGTCTTGGGGCCTCTTCTATTCTTGGCTTTTGTAAATGATCTGCCAGTTAATATCTTGTCTAGGGTTCGCTTATTCGCGGATGATTGTATGGTATACAGGGAAATAAAAAGTCATGAAGATACTACTCTTCTCCAGAATGACCTCAATAGAATAAATGATTGGGCAATAGCCAACAAAATGAAAATAAATTCTCTAAAGAGCAAAGCCATCAGCTTTACAAGGAAAAGAAATAAAATAGTCGCATCGTATACGTTAGGGGGTGAAACCATTCCTGAAGTTAACAAATGTAAATACCTCGGAATAACATTTAGCAGCGATCTCGGTTGGGGAGAACACGTTACACATACAGCGGGAAAAGCATGGAGAGCGTTACACTTTGTGTTGAGGGTGCTAAGAAAAGGTTCTGATAAATCCAAAGAGATTGCGTATAAATCACTAGTACGTCCAGTAATGGAATATGGTGCAGCATGTTGGGATCCTTACAGATTAGAACATATTAAGACACTGGAAAAGATTCAAAAACGGGCTCCTAAGTGTTGTCGGAAAAATTCACCATTAAAATGGGACACACTCACGGACAGGAGAACGCGAATTCGATTATGCGCACTGTTCAAAACATACACAGGTGAGCCTGCCTGGAGAGAAATAAAAAATAGGTTGCAGCCGCCAAATTACTCTTCAAGAAACGACCACTCATATAAATTGAGGGAAAGAAGGCAGAGGACGGACACTGGAAAGTTTTCTTTTCTCAATCGTACTATCAGGGACTGGAATGCTTTACCTGCAGACTTACTAAAGGCTTTACCAACAACCAAAAATGCATTTAAAAATAGGCTTAAGGACCTTACTAATAGACGGTAATTATACACAGTATTTAAAGGGTGTAAATGATATGTTGTTATTGAAGTGTTGTATCAGTGAAGAATTATGTTGTGTCAGTGAAGTGTGTTGTATCAGTGAAGAAGTATGTCGCGTTAGTGAAGTGTGCTGTGTAAGTGAAACGTGTTCCTGCCAGTGAAGCTTTATAGGTTATAGTGGCAGTGCAAAGTATTTGAACAGTGAAATGTTTTTGAAGTGTTAGTGAAATCAGGATAGAATCAGTGAAATGTGTCGTAGTTCCAGTGTAGTGAGTGAGTTGACAGCGAAATGAGTGTAATGTTGAAAGGTACTTGTGCAGATATGTACATATACTCGTTTAGTTAGTTCGATCTTAGTTTTAAGATACAAATTAGAATATTTCAAATGTTATTTTAAGTGATCGTTTCATTTAATTTAGTATATTCTCTGTTGTTATTATTATTATTATTATTATTATTAGTAGTATTAATTATTAGTATTATCATTAATTGTATTTTTAATTAATAATTTTATTATTGTCATTATTGAGTGTAATTAGTTACCACTGCCACCGGGTATATACCCATTGCAGTGTGAATAAATACATACATACATACGTAATTAAAAAAATACTGGGGAACGGATTATTATACACTGAATGGTAGAGATGATGTTTCAAATAGGCTACTTGATTGTTTACACATATATAATAGTTGCAAAGTACAGTAGCGTGCAAATTAATCCGAACAACGTAATTACTTATGCAAAAACACTCAAACGAGATAAAAAAAAAGGATCTAAGACATACCTCAGTAATCTATGTGGCCTCCCTTGTTCCTAATAACAGCTCTGAGACGATTTGGCATGGGTTCCACTAATTTCCCACAAATATTCTTCATTTCTTCATCGCGAAACCATACACCAATGAGGGCAGAAATCATCTTCTCCTTTGTAGAACAATCCATTTTTTGCATTCTTCTTTTGCAAATTGACTACAAGTTCTCGGAGTTGCCTGGCCAGGAGAGTACCTGAATATTCTTCTTGTTGAATAATTCTGTAGTTTTTCGAGACGTATGGCATGGTGCCAGGTCTTGTTGGAACACACCTCTGCTATCCGGAAATGATTTTTGCAGCTGGGGTACGATTCTGGTTTCCAATAAGTGAATATATTTGTCAGAATTCATCATTCCCTTGATAGGTATTAATGCTCCAGGCCCTTCATGTGTAAAACAACCCCAAAACATTACTTTAGGGGGGTATTTGGGTGCTTGTTGGAGATGAGCTGCTGTTACTTTTTCGGATCCTTTCCGTACGTAAGAAGTACGGTGGCCGTGGACCTCGAAATGAGACTCATCGGAAAAAAGTACATTCTCCCAGTCATTCACTGTCCAGTGTTGATGTAATTTTGCCCACATTAAGCGTTTTTTGCACATAACAGGGGTTAGCAGTTGCTTCTTAATAGGCTTACGAGCCCTTCGTCCAGCTTCCAAAAGCCTACGCCGCACTGTTGTGACGTGAATATTCGCCCCAGTGGTAGCCATTAACTCGCGGGTTAAGTCGACAGCAGTTAGTCTAGGATTTAATTTACTTTTCCTGACAATTAAACGATCATCTACAGGTGAAGTCTTCCTTTTCCGGCCACAGTTTCCTTTTTTCTGGGGTGTGATGGATCCAGTCTCCCTGTATCGTTTTATGATCGAATTAACAGTAGCCAAACCGATGTGACATTCTGCAGCAATTTGCCTCTGTGTCATAGAAGAATGCTCTGCTAATGTTATAATTTTAGACCGTTCTCGTGGAGTTGTATCCATTTGTGAAGACGACAGAATGTACACAGGATTGCAGTATTAAGTCTTCAACACAACTGAAATGCTTATACGTATAAAACGACTGGCAAAATGTCACATATTATAAAAAAAATAATAACGACAGACCTTCAACAATGGAATTACACGTACTACAGATGTCAATTAAAGCGGTACGAGCAGCTGTGAGGCCAACAATGACAGAAAATGTAAAAATATGTCGTGTTCGGATTAATTTGCACGCTACTGTAGATAAAAGTTCAGTCAGGTATAAACAACTGCTGACTTCGGGACTTCGGGAGATGATCAATATCGAGTCTCGGAAGACTCGCAACCAGTTTTTACGTAAAGGACGCGACGTAATACAACATTGTCGTGCGGGTTTTCGGCTTTGCGGGCGCTGTTAGTCTCCTTTTCGCGATCGTTGTATCTCTAGTCTACATGTAATAATTAACTTTTCCGATACATAGTGGCCTAGAGACATATTAGGTTGTTAACTTCATATATCTATTCACCTTAAAAAAACAACATTAAAATCTTTTGAATCATTTGAACTACTAGTAATTTCGAGTTTTGGATTTGAATAAAGACATTTCAATTTCACCTAATAGGCTAATACAGCCTCGGCGAAAATGCGACTCACGAGCACATTGTGGCTCGCAGTGCTTTTCTCTCCCTTCCTACCTACAACCCCCACCCTCTTACTCACTGGAGTCAAACTCCGTTCTATTTGTATTTGTCTCGGACCTGCGAGTGGCGTATCGTCGCAATATCTCTCTCGAAACCATGTACCTCTATAAAAAACGAAAGTTTCAAGTAGGATGGGAGGATGCATTCTTTTGCTTACAATATGATGAAAATATTAAATGTATGATTTGTTCACAAGTATTACTAGGAAAACGGTTGTATAACATAAAACGGCATTATAAGTTACTACATGTTACTGATGAAACATTAAAAGGTTAAGTGTTATTATTATTATTATTATTATTATTATTATTATTATTATTATTATCATTATCATCTCTGTACGTCGATTCTTTTACAGCAGATGTACGAATAATGCGGTTAGATTTTCAATTTAAACTCACAGATTTACAATGTGACGTTAAATGAAAGCTAGATGTAAGGACTTGACAGATATTGAACTTTTCAAATCTTTGGGAAAAAATAAATATTTGAAGCTTCGTTCTTTCGCTTGCTCTGTTGAAGCCATGTTCGCTGTAACTTACGTTTGTGAAAAATTATTTTCAACAATGAAAATAGTAAAAATCAAATTTAGATCACGACTGACAGACAAATACCTTCGTGATCAACTACGACTGGCAGTAAGTGACATAATTCCTGATTTTCAAACTTTGTCGCAGAGACATTCTGAAGACAGTTAATTTTAGGTTGTGATAATGTGTCCTATGTTTTCTTGTTCATTTCTTTCTTCGTTACACGTCCTAAACATTAACTTCCCCTTCGGTTGTCCGCCTCCCTCCATAGGTGCTATGCACGTTACAGCTTACAGAGTGGCTCGGCGCACCATGGACTTTTCGCCACGGCTGGGCTAATATAATAATTAATGTGAACTATTACCAGATAAATTTATTCGTAAATACTTATATGAACAAAATCCGTCCAACAGTTCAGAAAAATCGCTCTACAGTGTCAGACAGAATGCCCAAAGCTGCTAAGCTTTGGTTTTTCTGAACCGACGCATTATACAGTAGTGGGTGGTTTCTATAACTGCGAGATGCGAGGTCTGCGTACCTCGGAACCATAGAAACCACTCACTCTGTCTCGTGTAGTACGGATTTGTGCGTGGCGGGCATCGCACCTCGCACGTCGCATGCGTCGGTTCAGAAAAACCAAGGCTTTACTAGGTAGCGATGACGCTGAAAACCTCTACTGCAGCGAAAATGTCGAAAATGATGTTTTTGCGGCATCACGGCACTTTTTCTAAAGGTAAGCGTTCACTACATCGTATCGCACTCCTAGTACGAATCGCACGCAACGGATATTTTAGGTGCAGTGCGTTCACTGTAACGGCTCCACCTCATCGCCTCATCGGATTTCCCTATCAGCTGTTTAAAACATGACGTCGTACGATATTGACATTGCTGAAAGCAGAGGAGTTGAGGTTAGGTCTATTAATTACGTCTGTTAGCGAATAAGAATTTGTAATTGCTTCATGCGTCTTAATTGAAGAGGAAGAAACGAAGGAAATATTGATTACATAATATATATGTAAGAAACGACTTGATTACTGTAATGGGAACGCCTCAAATTATATAATTCTTCGCAATCTTCTACAAGCGAAATAAGTTCTGCGTCTGCTATTTTGGCTCGACACTGAACATGGCACAACATAATAGTAACAGTTGAGCAATTAAAATTGATTTATTAAAGAAGGCCATGATCGCACGCATCGGAAAAGTTGCCCATCCGAGAAACGTGGACGGATTTGCCGAGAGCTGATGCGTGCGATACGATGTAGTGAACGCGGTTACATAACAATTACAGTAAAGATAGTCTTTTTCCGATCCGTGCGATTCGTCCGATGAGTGCGATACGATGTAGTGAACGCTTACCTTTACTCTTCTTACAACGAGAAGGGAAAATGAACGATCAGCAGTTCACTGAAATGTTACCAAAGAAACGAAATTCCAATTGATTTCGTGATATAGAAAGTTGCGTGTTTACCCTTTTCATTTTTATGCTTTGACGTAGAACCGGCTTCCATTATAGCCACTTATCAGATGATACACAAAATAGTTCATTAGCCTTAATGTATTTCGTTTACTGTAAGGCTGGAGAGGGTAATAGCGACTTTTTTTCAGGACGTTATTAACACAAGTAGGTTGTACTGGATCACGAAATTGAATACGTGACAGGTTTCATTCTTTAGATTTACAGAAAGAGTTATGTTACACTGCAGTGGACAAGTTTTTATGTGAACTCAGAAACATTATTATTATTATTATTATCATCATCATCATCCTTCACGAATTAGGCCTCTGTAGACCTGTTTCGGCCCCATCTAGCAGTCTTCTTAAAGGTCTTCCTGGTCGACGATGTTTATTATTATTATTATTATTATTATTATTAGACCTATACCATATCATATTTATATTTCATATCATATCATATATATATATATAATTGAAGGTAGGAATTTATACCACAAAATGAGGACATTAGGTTAGTTGTGCTTAGACTGTCGTTACGTCATGAATGACGTGAAGCCTGAGGATGAGGTTACAATTGAAATATGTATGGCAGCAATTGAATGGGGATATGTTTCTCGTGTGTAGGGTTCAGCGTTGTCCTCCGGCAATTGGTTTGTTTAATTGCACTGCGATTCGTTGATTGGTTAACTACATAAAGCTACAACCTCACCCTGCTTATACCACGGCAAAGTTCTCTAACAGGCACCCATGCACCAGTATTGTTAGCTTCGCTCACTTTCTCTTTCAACAATGAACACTCTATACATACCTAACCTTGTAGTCTCTGTGAGTAAATTCCTATCATTACATATATCATATCGTATCGTATCATATCATATCATATCATATCATATCATATCATATCATATCATATCATATCATATCATATCATATCATATCATATCATATATCATATATATCATATCATATATCATATCATATCATATCATATATCATATCATATCATATCATATCATATCATATCATATCATATCATATCATATATCATATCCTATCATATCATATATCATATATCATATCCTATCATATCATATATCATATCATATATCATATCATATCATATCATATCATATCATATCATATATCATATCATATCATATCATATCATATCATTTCATATCACATCATATCATTTCATATCACATCATATCATATCATATATCAAATCATATCATATATCATATCCTATCATATCATATCATATATCGTATCGTATCATATATCATATCATATCATATCATATATCATATCATATCATATCATATCATATGATATCATATCATATCATATCATATCTTATCATATCATATCATATCATATCATATCATATCATATCATATCATATCATATATATTGTATCGTATCGTATCATATCATATCATATATCATATCATATCATATCATATCATATCATATCATATCATATATCATATCATATCATATCATATATCATATCATATCTTATCATATCATATCATATCTTATCATATCATATCACATATCATATCATATCCTGTGGTGTTCGGGTAAAGGAGTATAAGTCATTTTTTTGTCCAGGTGGAATTTTGTTCCCCAGATGAACACACAAGTTAAATTATAGAAGTGAGTGTGCAAAAATCAGAGAATACTAACAGTTGATGTGTTTTATTTGTGTAGAAAATTATTTATAATAAGGGTTCCAAGTATAGTTCTAAGTATAGACATATAAGCCTAATTAATGTAGCGGGGAAAGTACTCGAAAAGCTTTTAATTGATAGAATACTACATAAAATTTATTCACACTCCTTGATGAATCCTAATCAATATGGCTTTACTCCACAAAAAGGAACAGTAGATGCTGCTATGGATGTTAAAAAGTTTATTTTACAAAGTATAAGAGAAAAGAACTGTGTAACTATGGTCAGTCTAGATGTAAGAGGTGCATTTGATGCAGCCTGGTGGCCAAGTATTCTAAAAAATCTGAAAGAACTGAAATGTCCTAAAAATCTATATAAGCTGACACAAAGTTATTTCAGTGATAGATATGCCACATTGCAGACAAATACTCATAAAGTTGTTAAGAAAGTAAACAAGGGGTGCCCACAGGGATCTTGCTGTGGGCCAGGTTTTTGGAACATTACGTACAATTCCTTGTTTAACATAAATTTATCAAAACACTCCCACATCGTCGCATTTGCAGATGATCTTGTAGTCTTGACTAAAGGAGCTACACGCATAGAATCTGAAAATTATGCTAATTCAGATATTTACAAAATTCAAAATTGGGCTTATCAAAACAAAGTTGAATTCAACGATAGCAAGTCGAAAGTCTTAGTAATATCAAAAAAGAGGAAAGATCACGCTGAGAAGACTAAAATATATCTAAATCACAAGACACTTGAACAAGTTACAGAATTGAAGTATTTAGGAATTTATTTCGACGCAAAATTCAACTTTGGGAAACACATTGATAAAATAACAGAGAAAACAACTCAAGTCGTAAATATGCTGAGTAGAACAGCGAAACTACAATGGGGTTTAGGACATCGTGCTTTGAAAATTATCTATAAAGGAGCAATAATACCGATGCTGACATACGGGTGCTCAGTTTGGAGTGAAGCCCTGCAAAAACAGAAGAATCTAAATAAACTACAAAGAGTACAGAGAATAATGAATAGCAAAATAGCCAAAGCTCATAGAACACTGTCCTTTGAAGCATCTTGTGTCGTTGCCGGAGTTAGACCTATAGGTATAAGCATAGCAGAATCTGTGAAAATCTATCAAGCAACGCACGAAAGCAATGAAGACCCTGAAGATTACGACAGACCACTTCAAGTAAGATACTGGCCACATCCAGCTGACAGGATAACAATAGGTGAAGTGAAGAATTCTTTCACATATGCTGTGGAAATATACACAGATGGAAGCAAAATTCAAGAGAAAGTGGGAGCAGCAGCCGCATTTTACAAACAGGGCACATTAATTCACACCATGAAGAAGAGACTTCACAGTGACTGTTCAAATAATCAGGCGGAACAGATGGCCATCTTAAAAGCTATAGAAGAACTTAATAGACTAAATATCATACCAGAGGAAAGAACAGTGGCAGTTTTCACAGATAGCCAAATCACTATAGCTCTACTCAGGAACAGCCGCAACCATAGCTATATAATAGAACTAATCAGAAACCAAGTTAAGAGACTCCAGGATCTCCATTGGCAAATTCATTTTGGATGGATTAAAGCCCATGTGGGAATTCCTGGGAACGTGATGGCAGACAAGCTAGCCAAGAAAGCAGCAGCAGAAGAATATAGAGAATTAATATACTCTAAAAAACCCAAAACTGCTATTATTGGAAAGATCAAAGAAGAAGGATTAGCAAAATGGCAGGAAGAATGGACTAGTGCGACCAAAGGGGCTGTCTGCAGGACCTTCTTCCCATCGGTTCGACAGAGATTAAGACAGAATAGGATAATAATGACGCCTTCAATTGCAGCTATGGTAACTGGACACGGCATACTAAAATCCTATCTCCAAAGATTTAGGATAATAAATGATGCCACATGCTCCTGTCTTCAAGAGGCCCAAACTGTGGATCACGTAATATACAGGTGTAGAAAACTTCAGCAGCAGAGGGACATCTTCAGACATCAAATAGTAATGAATCATGGAAAGTGGCCAGTTGCTCAAGATCAACTCATTTTGAAACACTACAAACAATTCAAAACATTCATACAATCAATAGACTTTAACACATTATAAACATGAAGACAAATAAGTACAACACTTTGTAAACATGAATCCAAATAAGCATACAATTATAAGATTCTAAATTGTGGATCTGTGATGTACAATTCAAATATGACTCCGTCTATTGCAATAGTGTATTGTTAAATGACTGTGAACATGTATGTAACATAAAAATAACATATAAATATATTAAACATAGTATGTAATATTGCAACACTTGTAAAAAAAAAAAATTTCTGATAATGCATTTAGGCATAAGCTTTGTAACTGGCGAGCGGATTGATTCTGTATAGTACATAGATAATTTAATTGTGGATGTGTAATGTGTATTTGTGATGTATTAATTAATTGTGTATTTGTAATGTTCTTAAGCATAAGATTTATAATTACTAGTTGATCATATATTGTGTAGAGTAGATAAATTTTATTTATTTTAAATTTTGGATAAGTAACATAAACATAGCATGTAGTATTGCAAATATTGTATGCAATGGAACATGCTGTTTTAGCACAATAAAGAAAAAAAAAAATAAGGGTTCCAAGTTTAATTTTCATTTATCTTCGAACTCATTTTTATGACTTATCTCCCTTTACCCAAACACCACAAATATATAACTATTATTATTATTATTATTATTATTATTATTATTATTATTATTATTATTATTATTATTATCAGGGAACGGATTTATATGGACTAAAAATATATGAAATATGTAAATATATATGTAGTTATTTTTACCAAAATATGGAATTAAATATGGATTTTTACCAAAATATGGAATTAAATATGGACTTAAAATTATAAAAAAAATGACTATGTACGTTAAATATTGGTACATTTTAATCAAACTAAACAAAAAATATAATGGACGTACCTTATCTTCCAATGTAGTTTCAACAAAACACAATTTTTATTGTCTGTTACCATAACAATAGGTTACAAACATTTCTTTCAAGTGCTGAAAAGTGAATCTTCTTCTATTGTCTCTGAGGATAGATTTATACTGACTAAAAGAGCGTTCGACGTCACAAGAAGTAACTGGTACATAATTCAATTTCACAATGTCTGCTGGGGATAAGTCCAAGTTAATCTTCACTGTTGATTCACCACTCATCACAGCAACAACCTTTTGTAGTTCTTCATATCCAGGGTTTTTTGAAAGTACAGTGTCCACCTTAGCTCTTACTGCATCTGCAACTTTACCTCTACCACGATTCAGTTGTTCCACAGTACTATTTATAATTTCAAAACTTTCAGATAGTGAAAGGTGCCTATTTTGGAGACTTTTGAGCGTTTTTATGATGCATGAAAATGTATGCTGAATGTGAGCTAAGTCATTCTTCACACTTATGTCACAGGTAACTGTTTTCGCAGTATCAATTGAGACTGCATCTTCAGAGTCCAATGCAAGGAGAACATTGTTAATAGAGTCTATATGTTCGGCATAATATTCAACTGCTTCTAGCCATGTACCCCATCTAGTTAAAATTGGCTTTGGTGGCAATGGAATTTCAGGGTACATTTCTTTCAACACGTTAACTCTACTGGGAGCTTTGAGAAATACTTTTTTCACTGATGAAATCAACAAATCTACTTTAGGGAAATTGTCTCTGACCACTTCTGCCACACGATGAAATGCATGCGCCACACAAGTAAAATGAGTCAATTTAGGATATACAACAGATAATGCTTGTCCAGCTTTGACCATATAAGGGGCAGCATCGCTAATAAAGAATAACACATTATCGTACATAATACCCTTTGGCCACAGGATACCCATAGCTTCGTTGAACAGTTTAACTATAGTTTTGTTATTGCACTTTTCTAGAACATCACAATGTAAAAGAATTCGTTCAGAATATTGTTCACTTAACAAACCGATAACTACATTACCAACAAGTCTACCTTCTTTGTCGGGAGTCTCATCAATGGAAACCCAAATTGAACTATCTTTAATTTCATCTCTTATCTTCTGTATTGTCTCATCGTAGATGGATGGAGCATACGTCTTCCTAAGTGTTGACTCATCCGGGATTGTATGTTGAGTATATTTTTCAAGGAATTCCCTGAAGACCTTATTCTTTAGTTTGTAGAGAGGAATATCAGCAGAGATGAGAGAACGGCACAGGTCGATGTTAAACTCAGATCTTACATTCGATGTTGTTGGTTGTGTTAAAAACAATTGTCTCTGCTTGGAATTTAGTTGTTTGTTGGCCTGATGTTTACTAGTTGTAATGTGTTGTTGCACCAGGAACTTTTGTGTAGATGATACTGCACACTGACACAAATTACAAAATAATATTTTATTGTCAGTTGATAAACCATCTTCTTTAAATTCTGAAATGTAACTTGTTAGTTTTGATTTTAAATTGACTGAATGACGTACTTTTGGCATATTTACCGTCTTTATAGTATTATTAACAAAACTGAACCCATGTGTACTCTGACTGGCATTTAACTGTTGAGCTGCACAACTGAAGTCTGTTAAAAATTTTAAATTAAATTAATACAGTTTTGTAACTTACTTTCCCATTGTTGATAGGACTGCTAATTTTCAAATAACTCTGATGTTAAAGGGATTACTGAACATGTGTTTAAATCTCTATTGTTGAAATGTATTTTTAAAAGTTAATGGAATTTTGTTTTGTTTTATTGTTAAACCTAATATAATATGGACTGTTTTATATGAAATATGGAAAATATATGGAAATTAACGAAAATATGTACTAAACTCTAAAATATGGAAAAATATGGAAAATAAAAGTAGGATTTTTCAACCCTACACATTGTGAAACATAAAGATAATGCAAAATATAAATTATATTAGCTTTATAAGTAAATATGTATTTACATATAAATCCTTTCCCTGATTATTATTATTATTATTAGTACTATTATTATCAGAGACCGCAATTTTGGCAGAATGCCTTTTTAAATGTGTTAAATCTATCTTCATTTTGTAAGTAAGTCTGTACGAATTATACCATTGTGATTGAAACATCACATTTTTATGTTGCCCTTTTTTGCCTTTTTTAATATAAATACCTAATTTTACAAAATAAATGCTTTTTTTCCCTTTATTTGATTATTTATCTATTATTTTTTACTGTATTATTAAAATTGCCTACAGGTATATTTTAATTTATTTCTATAACCGCTACAATGAAAGTGACTACACCGAATGTATATTATTGTTTTTCAGTTCATATTCTCTTTGCAACAATGAGTGCTGCCGTATAAAAATGTATAACAGTAAGCTTTTTAATTATCGCTTGTGTTTATTTGACAAGGCAACAATGAGTGCTGGTCTAACGTTATTTTTAACGGTTATTTTTCTTTCTGTTTTCATTGCGACGTTGTTGTAGCCAGCTAAATATTTCATATCGCAACATATCAGTACAACCAAACACAAAAATGCACTTTCCAAGGCTACTGGGAAGAAGATTTCTTTGCTAACAACAGTAACTGCAACATCGAGTCGAAAATCTCAGTTTGCATTCGACTTATGTAAAGCTTTTCTTGCTGCCGAAATCCCTTTGTGGAAAGTGCAAGGTTTTTGTAATTGCCTTTTATTGCACATTTTAGCTATTTGTGATGCCTTTTTGCCTGCCTATTTTAGCTATTTATGATGCCTTTTTGCCTGCCTATTTTAGCTATTTATTATGCCTTTTTGCCTGCCTATTTTAGCTATTTATGATGCCTTTTTGCCTGCCTATTTTAGGTATTTATGATGCCTTTTTGCCTGCCTATTTTAGCTATTTATGATGCCTTTTTGCCTGCCTATTTTAGCTATTTATGATGCCTTTTTGCCTGCCTATTTTAGCTATTTATAATGCCTTTTTGCCTGCCTATTTTAGGTATTTATTATGCCTTTTTGCCTGCCTATTTTAGCTATTTATGATGCCTTTTTGCCTGCCTATTTTAGCTATTTATGATGCCTTTTTGCCTGCCTATTTTAGCTATTTATGATGCCTTTTTGCCTGCCTATTTTAGCTATTTATAATGCCTTTTTGCCTGCCTATTTTAGCTATTTATAATGCCTTTTTGCCTGCCTATCTTAGATATTTATGATGCCTTTTTGCCTGCCTATTTTAGCTATTTATAATGCCTTTTTGCCTGCCTATTTTAGGTATTTATGATGCCTTTTTGCCTGCCTATTTTAGGTATTTATAATGCCTTTTTGCCTGCCTATCTTAGATATCTATGATGCCTTTTTGCCTGCCTATTTTAGCTATTTATAATGCCTTTTTGCCTGCCTATTTTAGCTATTTATAATGCCTTTTTCCTGCCTATTTTAATGATTCATAATGCCTAAACTTCCTGTCTCTGATTATCATTATTATTATTATTATTATTATTATTATTATTATTATTATTATTATTATTATTATTATTATTATTATTATCCTTCTCTAAGAGCTTTACAGGTGAGAGTGGGGTTTTCATACGCAGCGGAGAATGGTACGCAGCTATATTTCGTACCATTATGTCTGACAGGAGAAGTAAACATTGCTGGCAGAGGAGAGAAATATAATTGCTATTCAACCAATGGCAGAGGTCTGATTTGTTTAGTTATCTCATGAGTTGGGCCAGGACGTTCCTGCCCTAAATATGCATGCAAGTATTCCTTTAGAAACCTTAAAATAAGCTAGCAAATATGCTCTAATAAAATTCTATATTTCTCGATATTTCAATAATAAATAATGCAATAATAATAAATGGAGAGTACAGGGGAAAAACCTGATAAGACACGTTTTACTGTTTTTACAGGATAGGCAGTTAAAAGTTTCAAGACCCATTATATTCTATTGTCTTTCTTCAAATTTCTTTGGACTAACGAGGTTGTTATTCTGTTCAGTTAAACTACACAAATCTACACTATCTGACATGACATCGAAAACAGAAAACCAATAATTTTGGTCTTATCAACCCTTCAGCCACGCACGATTCAATAGGTGTGCCGCGAAAATGTCAATAGGTATTTTCTGGTAAAAATAAGTATTATAATTTCACTAAACACAAGTTTTAGAACATAGAATATGATGCTTTTATTTTCAAGATCCTAACTATACATTTTTATGCAACATAAAAACCAGTTTTAATAAGCGTCACTTACGAGGTTCAAACCTCTCTTCGGACAATTAACATTACTGGTTGGGCATAATAGGCGCTTTGTGCTTATATCTCTAGTAGGCTTAATGCCGCATTTCCTGTGTGACCTACTCCCTGTAGAGAGAAATGAATATACATAATTACACCATTAGTGAAACATTAGACTTATTTTCTATTGAGCAGAAAGTATGTCAATATACTACAGTTAGACAAGCAACTATAAACTAAAGTATTAAGTTCCGTACTTAATTACATGTCACCCTAGATCATATATGTAACAGATAACTCCTCGCTACGTTAAAATCGGCAGCACTTTGAAGAGAACAACCGCCAGGATCGCCACCCGTCCGCCGTGAACGAACACGAGATGGCAGCACAGTCGCTAATGCAATTCAAATGTGTATTATGACGTGACTCCTTATGTAACAACTAGATGGCAGCGTAGTAAACCTGACAAAAGTTGTTAACCTCAAAGCCTATAACCCCGACATATGTTACATATATGATCTAGGATGTCACTTTCTTCACTGTGTGGATATAACAATGAGAATAATACGTTTACTTAGAGATTAGGACTGACAGGAGTAACGACTCTCAAAATTAAACGGCATGGTAATTATGTTGAATCAAGGAATCATACAGTACTATACGGCAGCCGTGGCGAAAATGTGATCGTGCGCCGAGCCACTGTGTAACCTGCAACGTGCATAGCACCTATGGAGGGAGACGGACACCCGAAGGGGAAGTGAAGTAACTGTCTGACATTAACGAATTTTCATTTTCCTTACGTCAAGCACTTAAATATAATTTTATACATTACAAGGCTACAAACTAATATTTAGAACGTGTAACGAACAAAGAAATGAACAATATCACAACCTAAAATTAACTGTCTTCAAAATGTGTCTGCGACAGAGTTTCAAAATCAGGAATTATGTCACTTACTGCCAGTCGTAGTTGATCACGAAGGTATTTGTCTGTCAGTCGTGATCTAAATTTGGAAACAAATAAGTATGTACAATTAAGTTTAGTAGCCCATAACACTAATGAAAACTGTTCATTGTTGATTAATGTTAGTGTTTTGTTCAATTTCATGACCTATTCCGTATTACTGTAGAAATAAGATGGAACACATCGTCATGTAACTGCGAGAAAGACAAGGACTCTTTTCGTGATAGATTGGGACATTGTTTGGTTGTGAATGGTTCTCATTTTGAGGAACTGTCCTAAAGTTTGCTCAGTAATAGTGTTTTGTTTAGTTTGACGGCTTACTCAACATGACTTTACATATTTATTTGTCTCAAGTTTTGAGTCCACGAAACAAGTTTAATTATAAGACGTGAAACGGGTATATCGGTAAACTTTCTACACATTCATACATAAAATTTATAATAATAATAATAATAATAATAATAATAATGATAATAATAATAATAATGATTTAATTTAGCTGGCAAAGTTAAGGCCACTCAACCAGCAAAAAGTGTATACCGGTATACATATGCATGAACTTACAAAGAATTCAACAATTTGATTTAGATGAGAGTTACATGCATACAAGAGTTATTTACGAATTAAACAGCAAAATACTATGAACTATTAATTAAACACTGAAATAAACTGTGTAGCAGAATTAAGCTAAAATACTGCGACAGCTGCAACGGGGTTTGAACACGCGTCCGACAGGACGCGCGGCAGATGAAACGCTGGTACGGGGAGCATCTGCATGCTGAAGGGCAGAAGGGGTGTATTACGTCAACGCGACGAGGGGAGGGTGCGCGCGCAACTGCTGCGTGCGGAGTGAAGGGGGGACGGGCCCTCCCGACTCTTCCAGAAGTCCGTCGAAGTGGAGATATCCAGATAATTCGAGAGAGCTATCTCTGCACACCCGTAGAAGTTTCTCGTAACTATGATTTTGCTATAAAAGAAGAAACGCGAGCGAACTTGAGGAGTTTCAGTTTATTCAGTCAGTGAGTAAGCCAGAGCAAGCAAGCCAGTCTTGTGTACAGGAGTTCGACTCGAGTGTGCGTCCGCAACTGTGCCAGCATCCGAAGGCCTGAGTTCGAGTGCAGTGGACCGCAGTTGGAGGGACCTGAGTTCGAGTGCAGTGGACCGCAGTTGGAGGGACCTGAGTTCGAGCGCAGTGGACCGCAGTTGGAGGGACCTGAGTTCGAGTACAGTGGACTGTCTCTGAAAGTCTGTGGTTCGAGATACTGTGAACTTGAGTGACTGAGCTAGAAGAACTGTGAACTCAGAACTGACAGTTCTGATTTGTAAATAGCGCTTTGTAAATATTACTTAAGATCAACAGTTCATTGTTGTTCGTAATAGTCCAAGTAAATTGTCATTGTCGTCAGTGGAGTGCACTAACGAATACTGTGTTACTGTGTGGAGAGCAAATCCTATTGTTGGGATAATAAAGTTACACTGTAATTTAAAAAAAAGTTACAATACATAGAATGTTAATATATTTCAAATAATATTAGATAATAGAAAGAGATTATTATGAGACAATTTTGAAAATACAGCGCAATCAGGATGATGTCTAAAGAAAGAAGTAACAATGTAGTCAGTGATAATTTAAATCAGTGTGATTGGAGTGAAATGCTAAGAAGGTTATCTTTTAAGCTGTTTTTAAAGGTGTTTATTGTCTTGCAGTCCCTAATACTTTGTGACAAGGAATTCCATTGACGCGAGGTGGATACTGTAAAAGATGATGAATAACGAGATGTTCTATGAAGAGGTATACTTAGCGTGCCACAGATAAGTGTTCTGGTATTTACATCGTGGTTAGAGTATAGATAAGAGAAACGAGACGAAAGGTAATTTGGTGTTGAGGTGTGCAGAATTCGAAAGAGTAAAGAAAAAGAGTGTAAAGTTCTGCGTTCTTTAAGTCGGAGATTCGGAATATGTAAATTTAAATATAGGGGGTCATTTAAAAAAATAACGTTTACGGATATACCACTTATTTCAGCAAATAGAGCTTGCTTCATAAAATCTAACTCAGCAGTATTATTATGTGTGATAACAAAAGTTGTATCGTCAGCATACATTATAGTTTTAGCCGACACATTGTATGGCAAGTCATTTATCATAATAAGAAACAAGAATGGACCAAGAATAGAGCCCTGAGGAACACCACATAATGAAACACAATTTAAATTTCAGATTAAGAGATGGCTACAAAATAATCCCTTTTATAATATCAATGAATTTTTTGAAAATGATGTTGTATTTTAGTTAAATTATTATTTTTTACTCTTTTAATATTTTAAATATTGACACATTGTTTTTTATATTATCACATTGACGAGGCCTCTTGTATTCTTGTACCTTCAGGCAAATAAAGAATATGAATATGACTGAATAACGAACTTTTTTCGAACACTGATATCATATTCTATGGCTTATCTCCAACAGCTTTTGCATAAAATCTTTTTTTTTTTTGTAAAATTAAAATTTAAGAAATTATGAGTAATATTCCATAGTTTTCGAATACTCTGTATAATAAGCTTACACAAAATTAGTTCAATGACAGAGGAAATTTATTTATTTATTTGTTTATTTGCTTATTTATTTATTTATTTTATTGCTAGTAAATTTCAAATTAATACAAGTTAATAAAATATTTATTATAAACTGATCCACTCCTGAATGAGTAAGACTCGTGCTCAGGAGGGGATTCCAATACAGACAAAAATAAAATTGAAAGTGAATAAATTACAGATTAAAAAGTGTTAAATTTTGAAATTCAAAAAAATCATCTCGCAAATTCTTAAAGATTCCCTGCAAGTTATACACCTTCATTTATACCACTCAAAAGGCCTTAATTAAGGATTTGCTAATTTTAAATAAAATCTTTTATTTATAAGTATAATTTTAAAGACATCTTCTAAGATTTTATTTTATAATTGATAATCAATGGTGCTTAATTATTACATTTTATTTTTGTAGCAATACTTATATTTAATTAATTATATTATCATTTGCTATTAATTTCCGGATCCTCGTGGTCATCCTTAATTAAGACCGGACGATGTATTTCTCTCTCTCTCTCTCTCTCTCTCTCTAAACCCAAATTATAAATCAAATACAATTTTTTTACTTTTCTTTAATAATTTGGAGAGGATTAGTGGTTAAAATAATATTAGAATAAAATTTGTTTAATAATCTAGGACCTTGACTCATGCTATGATAAAAAGAAACTGCATTGGTTTTACATTAAGGTTCAGATAAACGCAGAGAATTCATATTTTTAATTCTATATTTATGTATGTAACGTTCAAAGTTATTAAGATTTTATGAAAATATTTTAATAAAATAAAATAATAAATTTATTTAATGTTGAAAAGTTTGAAATGTTTGAACAACAGTTAAGTTGAGTAATCTTTCTGCTTTTTTAAACAAATTTTTAATACTTTTTCTGTAGTAAAATTAACGGATAAAGGTTGGATTTATAAGTCCCAACCCAACCTATAATACCATGCATAAAAATAGAGTGAAACAATGCTAAATAAATTGACAAAATATTTTTTAGAACAACAAAGTAATATAATGTTTTACATAATTTATTGCAAATATAATGAATATTATTATTCCATTTTAAATGATTATCAATAATTATACCTAAGTATTTAACCTGATTAACTTCATTAATAACTGAAAAATTGCAATTTATATCGGAAATGTCAAAATTATGCATTTTAATTTTTATATAGATAAAATCGGTTTTATTACCTTTATTGTTTAAAGAAAATGGGATAATTATTGTTTCATCTTCATTAATTACAAGATATTTTAAATCGAACCCCTTTTTTTATTAATTTTAAGCCGAAATTTGCATTATAATAAGCATCAGTCCACGTATTTCCATTAAGAAGTAAAACTGTATCATCAGCATACGAATATAAATCACCTTCATATTCTTTAAAGTCTGTCAGAATGAATTAATCAGAATAATTTATTAAGATTCTGACTGGCGGTGAATGGAAGGAGGCTATCAAGATGACTGCCAACGTAAGCGCTGTAAGAGCCATACCCGGTAGGTCTCAGGACAACCACTGCAGGCGATGCCTCAGTGAGATAGAAACCCTTGGACATGTCCTGGGAGCCTGCCCTAATGGCGAAACATTGCGTATACATAGACACCATGCAATTAGAACTAAACTGGCCGATGCCCTTAGAAAACTAAAATACACCGTCTATGAAGAAGTCCAAGGAACCGCCGACAATGGCAGTAACAGACGAATTGACATAATCGTCATTAGCGAATCCCTGTCTCAGGGTATGATAATCGACCCCACCATCAGGTTTGAAACGTATAAAGGACAGCCTGAAGACGTACATGAGGAGAAACGAGCAATCTACGTTCCAACCATCCCGTATTATAAAGATAAATACCAACTTCACGATATCAGTGTTACGGGATTGATGTTTGGAGCAAGAGGAACGAAACTTAACTTCACTTCTCAATTTTGTAAGATCCTAGGACTGCACAAATCGTTTCTGAATGAACTGGCCCTTCTTATAATATTAGAGAGTCAGTCAAACTTTTACGAGACAACCTAGATGGACTCTAATTCAGTGTACTGAATAAACTAACGCAATATTATCTTTTTTCTTTCTCTTATTATCTTTCATCGCTTCTTTACTTGTAACTTTTTTTATTCTGTAAATTGCCATTTTTTGTTTGTTTGTGTACTTGTTTACATTTTTCGTATGCTTTGTCTAATGGCATCCTCTAATTTGAGGAAGCATAATAAAACAAATAATCAACATTAATTTAGCTATTTTATTAATTCAGTTGTTTACTTATATCTGTACTAATAATAAATCTGTAGCCGAAATTTTTCTGATAATTTTCGATTTTCCAAAAATAATTGGTCCTAATATATATAATTAACCACCCTGAAACCGAAAATTGCTTTTTTGAATTTTTTGTTTGTAGGTCTGTCTGTATGTTTGTTACCTCTTCACGCGATAATGGCTGAGCGGATTTCGATGAAAATTGGAATATAAATTAAGTGCGTTGTAACTTAGATTTTAGGCTATATGGCATTCAAAATACATTATTTAAAAGGGGGGTTATAAGGAGGCCTGAATTAAATAAATCGAAATATCTCGCTTATTATTGATTTTTGTGAAAAATGTTACATAACAAATGTTTCTTTAAAAATAATTTGCGATAAGTTTTATTCCTTGAAAAGTTTGATAGGACTGATATTTAATGAGATAAATGAGTTTTAAAATTAAAATAACTGCCATCTAAGGCCGTGTAATGAATTAAAAAACAAATGACTTCGTCTATAAGGGGCCTTGGACAGCAACAATCGAAAGCTATGAAAGATAGCCTACAGAGAATGTTTCTGTGTTTGTATGAAGTAATATCGGAAGCTAAATTAACCGATTTGTACAGTATAATTAATTATTATTTCACCATTGGAAAGTGTAGTTTCTCTCGATGGACATAATGCTATAATATTATTACAGTAACTTCTGATATAATATAATACCTATAATATAATATAATATAATATAATATAATATAATATAATATAATATAATATAATATAATATAATATAATATAATATGTAATATTATATAAAATAATTTAAGTTATTTGAAGGGTTCAGAACCATAGTGGGTCAAGCGCCATTTACTGAATACGTAGAAAACAAGGGTTAAAATTAAGTTATTACCATAATTCAATGGAAACCTATAAGAAGTAAAATAAAATATACACATTAAATCTAAATGATGTCAATCTTCATTAAACTATGGTTGCATGTAATAAAAATTAAGAAACATGTTAAAGGAATTGTCATTGCACCAAATGAGTGTCTCTGGAACAAAATGTTCGCATTTTAATTATTTGGATGCAATTTAAATTAAGTAACATATTAAACGATTTATCCTTCTATCAAACACGAATGTTCCCTGGATCAAATGTCCTATTTTAATTATGTAATTACTTTATATTTATTCCTAACGGGTGCAGCGGAGCGCACGGGTACGGTTAATAAAATACAGGGACATCATTTTATTTTTACTAACATTTTTAATATTAACCTGGCTATACCTTTAGAGAACCGGAAAACCCGTTCGCTACCCCCTTCCACAAATGGAGTTCGATAATACTGGCGTAAAACACAAACACATCACTTTACTAGGTATAGGAGGGAAGAAAAGTACTTCATCCATTTACGTAAAAGTAGGAAATATCGCGATTTTGAGTTCGATAATTTTCATTAGGATTTTTATTTAATCAAAATGCAGTACTGTATTAAGAATGAGTGTTTTTACTCACGAACTGAGCTAAACATGCGAACGTGTTCATTATGTAGTGTATATTATACTGTCTACAGCACATTAGCGTACACTATAGAGAATGATGAAGTTCAATTGAAAAATAATCATAAAATGGATATTTAAACACATTTTTGAAGTTGGTAGCCAATTCATTTCGATAGCCTACAGGCTTCAGTTCTTTTGTGCATATTATCGCACTATAGACTATTGCATCTAATTCAAATTACCAGTTTCGTCCTTCGTACTAGTAACTCATGTTGAAATAATTCTGTACCTACTCTATAAAAGAGTATCTTACGTACTGTAAATTCAATCTTCACTTCTGCCCGACCCGCACAGATAAAATTACTCGGACATGCTATCTACTCTCCGTCCAAGTGGTTATGCCGCAGGATCGTAGAAAGGAGGGAAATCACGTGACAGTTAATTACTTAACGAGGCCCTTTTATTTAAATTATTTTAAACAGTTGTATAATATTACGTAAACGTCCAATTCCTAACAGAAATTAATGTTTTCAGAAAAGAGCTAAGACAGCCCTGCTTTTACAGAGGGCCGTGCAGAAGCAGGTGGGGGAAATCGGGATGTGACGTAGGCAAACGGACAGTACCTGTGCGAAAATATGATTCAATGTTAAAAGTTCTTTCGCCACTGGAAAACGCGAACATATTAGTGGAACGTACTATACTCAGTAACTCAGTGCTGTTTATTATAAGCGGCCATGATTCTGTCTGGAAAACAGTTGAAACTTCATTAGTAGAAAAGGTGGGAGTGAAGTACATTCAAAAACTCAGGTACAATAAAAATTGAAGTAAAAATAAAATGATGTCCCTATATAATTAAGTTATTACTTTTGTTTTAAGTAGCAATATTGGGTTCAGCACTTCAACAACCAGTCTCAACAATAGTACACAGGCCTTCGGATTTCAACCAAAGATTAACTCGCGATATGACCAAAAATGTTAAAGCGAGTTTAAATAACAGCGAGGAAAAAAAAAAAACAAAAGCGCTGGGAAAAAAAATGTGACATTATAACGGTGTGCATGAGCATTCGGTGTTCTGAATAACGAATAATGGGACGTTTTCACGCAATTTCATGACGTTCGTCATCGTTGTAATAATCGTGTTGATATTACTGCACACAGGCATTAGTAATGTCTTTCCATTTACGATATTTATTCCAGGAAATAGCCACTATACGTAATGCTGCATCTAAGTCACCAAGTATCGGGGTTCAGTGCCGGTAGCGGTAAACAGGAAGTCTCGACGTCAGAGGCTACAAGTCACTTCTCTGTTTCACAACGTGCGGAAATAATTGCCGCCCTGAAGCATTACTTTCGTTCTGGCCTGGTGTTCCTGCTTCAGAGCCAGGCACAACTTCAATCAAGTGAATATCAGACGACAGAAATTAAGTTTTTCCCTTCTCAACAGAACGCTGTGTACTGTTGTGTTTAGATAGCTTGGCCGGCGTAAACATTTTAGAAGGAGTGATGTCGAGTGAGTCAGTTTCTCAGCATATGAGCTACTCCATCTCAAATCGACCGAACTATAGAGAAAATTGACCTTACAATTTCTAAATACAATGAAACTTTTTTTGTACGTAGAAAACTATGATACAATGCTTTGTGCAAAGTTTGAGGCATCAGAACTTAATAGTGTTTAAATTAAAAAATATTTAAATTTATCGTATTTTCATAAAAATTAGTAACTTTAAACTGTTGTAGCTCCGAAACCCTTTCACCCAATGATCAAAATCATGGTTTACTTTGATGCTGAGAAATTAAAGTTTATATTGACATATAAACAGATTTCCTTACTTTTTATGGAAATGGAAAAATTTAGATTTTTCCTCATTAAGACGCCTTTGGCTAGGAAAAGTATTTTAAAAATATATAGTTAGATTCCGCATTGAAAGTACAAATAAACACAACTTTTTTACTGATGGTACGTTGATAAGAAAGTATTGAAAATATCAAATAAAGAAAATAAATAGTACGCGCGTGAACTAACCAGCTGACTGTGAGGCGGGAGCTAGCCGAGGCAAGCAAGGCCAGGAGACATAAACACGTGACGTGTCATCTAGTAGCTCATGGTTGTGCTAGCTTTATCACAGGTTTTCATAACCACAGGAGTAAAATGACGCCCAACGCTCGCTTATCTTCAGCTCTCGACTAGTGCGTGCGGTACTGCGCCATTCAAGTCCAGGGGTGTGAAAATAATTTTTTTAATACCCTCGAAACTTATTGCCGAGCCACTAAGCAAACAATGCCGAATCCCTCTTAATAATGCAAGGCATTTTCTCAATATTTTTTTACATTTTTACAAATGAGCAAAAAGCCTAAAAGTAAGTAAAATCAGATTATCTGTCTCTCTGTGTACAATAAAAATAAGGATTACTTCTTATCATAACCTACCAAATGTCAGCTTCAAAATGAGCTCTCGTTCAATGTTCCGCAGTAAATGGTTCCAGAGTTCTGAGCGCTGAAAGAGGCTTGTTTTTATAAAATACGCTAAATTTGTCGCTCAACAATATGAAAACCGTTTGACTTTCGATAGTATATTTTTGCAAATGCACTCTCCTCAGCACCTTGAATGAATAAGGAAAAAGTTAGGGTATAAAAAATGCGAGGTTTTTTACTGATCGATTTCATATGGAATAGCCCGTACACATCCTTATGTGGCGCGATATGTTCTCCAGTACCTCAAAGAAGCAGAGATCGAACTCATGCAATGACCATCACGCAGTCCGGATCTTAACTCAATTGGGACATTTTAGGAAGGAATGTCCGTCACCATGCTCCACATACTCTTCAAGAGCTATGGGGCCGTGTATGCAACACCTGAGCCACATAGCGACAGTTCTAGCGGCGTTCTCGGTGCTTAACGGCATAGTAAATATCTTAAATATTGTTTAAAACTGAGTTCAATATCACAGAATTCCATTATAAGTAAAAAAGAAAACAAAAGGGTTGTAACTTCGTTTTGGCTGCTTGTGTTTAGGGTTGTAAATTTTAATGGCACAGCAATAAATATAGGGTGAGGGACAGGAAGTGACAAAGAGTGTGTCACAAACCATCCAATGGGTATGCTTTCCTTCCCAAAACCTTAATTAATACTTGCCTAACACAAAGAGGTCCATAGAAGCACACAGTAATGCTATAATTTGTATCCTACAGTTTGAGATTGTCGGACCATCGGATCTGTGCCCTTTCAGCGCTGTCGTCGTTCTTGGAATAGTTAACGTCTGTACTCACTCCATGCCACCCGCTTTCCTCCCACCACGTTAAACAGCAGGCCACGAACTTTGCCGAATAGGGATGTTGCCAAACTTCCGCCAAACGGTGTCATAAATAACTGGTCCTTAATGCTACAATATCATTTCTTTCAATCAAAATACATCTTGTATTTCTACATTTTTTAAACCTAAATCGCATGTCTCGAATCACTTTCCGTAGCGTTTCTCTCCAACCTTGGAAATTATTACTTCTCTCGCAACCTTCAGTAAGTTCTTCAATGTCGAAACTTCTTTCTGAACGGTATAAAATTCTTGTATCTTTCTTCTTAAAATACGTACATCGGTTCATATCATCTACAATAATTAAAAGTTCCCTTGGTCTGTTCTTCTCTGGTGATTCTAGCTTTTCTTCTCTTGCACAGACTCCCTCTCTCCTGATTTTCTTTATTAGGAGCTCTGACTTATCTATATAAATTACATAAAATGTTGTATTATTAGTATTAGTTAAGTAAGTTATTTTAATACATAATCAAATGAAATAAAAAAAGCCTCACTTATTATATCCAGGGGCTGCTCGTCCATAAGAGCTGCGGAGTTGCAGCACTCCCTACTTTGACAGGAAAATAATATTTATTTTAATTTGTAGAAGAATTGTTACAACTTTTATTGGTAAATTGCTTTATATTTAATCTGGACGGTAATATGTACTATTATCTTATGCATAATCTTTTTGCGCGTCGACTGTATTGGGATTGACACTGCATTCAAAGTCGTCCTGGGATCTGCAGGGTGAGACAGCTCATAGTGAGTGTGTCTTGCATAGTCAGGGGGTAGAGAGGTGAAGGGAGGCAGAGGGAAACTGCCGCTGTTTAAAACCCATATTTCGCTGCAGTGGCTTGCAGAGCCAGGCCACAAGAGAAGATCTTTCCTCCCCTCCCACACCGCTATTATAATGCTACATCAAATGGATTCCGTATTCCCTTGAAACTAAATGGAAAATTTTTTATTTTCTCTACATATACTTATTGTTGTAGAATCCTATCGAGTTAATATAACGAAATTAATATTCTCTTTTGCTTTATTATTACGTATATATCCACCTCCAGCAGAACCTAATATTTGCCTTAACTCAAAATGAATGCACGAGTAGAATCCTTTTGATATAGCACGTAAAATACGAAAGAGACTTCTTTTCCAGTTTTAGAACATTGTTGACCATCAGTATATCTGAGTGTTGCTTTGGTGTGACGTCTTAATACCGTAACTTAACCAGTGCAAATGTGCAAGCATGAGTGTGTGTGAATTACAGAATATTAATTTTATTTTTCTTAACTTTCGCTTGCGGAGAAGACTGATATGAATTTAAAAGGTCGTCTGTTATCCGACTTAAATCTTAGTCAAGCTTCATCCTGCCGAAATAGTGGATATGTAAGGAAGTTTAACAAAGAAATTTACGCTAGGAATTTGTGGTTGTGTGGATGTGAACAAAAAAAACAATGCTGTGTTTTGTTTTCCTTGCCTCCTCTTCGGTGGTGATACTGCATGGACTAGGAGTGTGTGACAGATTTAGGACATTTGATCCCTAAAAATTAAAAACCACGAATCTTCGCAGTCTCACCTGAAAAATGTTGTTTCATTGGCTATGTTAGGAAAAACTAATAGACCTATTGCTGCGCAATTATGTGAAGCGAACAGAACAAACATTCTCAAACATAACAAAGAAGTTAGGAAAAATCGAGAAATTATTTAAAAAAGAAATACTCAGTGTATCAAATTTTGTGGGCAATATGAACTTCCCCTTAGGGGACATGATGAAAAAAATGATTCGAAGAACCCTGGTGTTTTTCATGGGTTGCTACAGTTCGTGAGTAATCTAAACGAGCCTCTCAAAAATCATTTGGAACATGCCACTGTTTAAAGGTAATTCTAGAAAATTCAGAATGAACTGATAGATTACATGTTGAGTGTCTGCCGATCTGAAATTCGACCGAAATCGATGGTATTAGTTTTCTTTTTAAGCGATTATGGCAACTGATGCCACAGACGTCTCTCAGCTAAATCAGGAAGTTTTGGTTTTTCTATATGTAGTCCTATTTTGTCCTATACTTAATTAGTAATGATATCAAGGAATGAAATTCGTATGTAATAACAAAATCTACTGCAGCTCCCCCAATCCAGAAGTTCACGAGCCGCCACTGGTGATATCAGTTGCTCTTTTCGTTGCCTGATTTATAGGAAACAGATATTGACCTGTTTGTTTCTCTTCATCGCAAAATGCTATTACGTACTTGCTTAATAATATTTCTTTCACCACTCCGTGCTACAGTATTCATGTTGAGTTGACAACACTGGACTGCAAGTACAAATAAACTGTCCCGCAAGAAGGCTCAAAATCGTGAGTAGTGGGGGAGAGAAAGGGAGAGAGAAAAGAGAGAGATAGGAATGCAGGGAGAGAAATGAATTACCGAGGCTGAGAAGGAATTAGGGTTCAGTTCGCATATCTTATACTGGTGACAGACTACAGTCACTAATCGCGATTATCGACCTAATCGCGAACGGATTTGTAGTGTGTCACCGTCCCGATCGCGATCAGGAGCTAAATCCTGTTTCCAGAACAAGATAATCGCGCTGAGGCACGGCCCAGTGGACGAAAGTAACATTTTAGTAATCTTTGGTTTCGAATCACCTTGAATTATATTATTTAGGAAGTCGTGATAGCTTCTGCTGTGGAATTTTGTTACCCCTTCCATTGTATTATATGAAATAGAAACGAAAATGAATGGCTAGAAAATGAATTTGGCTACTATTAGACGTAGTGGAGAAATTTAATGCAGATATGAGAAAAGTAAATAGTACATTATGCAACGAGCCTATAATGAAGGTAATTGAGAAGCGAGTATGGATATTTATCAAACGAGCGCAAGCGAGTTTCATAATTTTCATACGAGCTTCTTAATTACCATTATAGGCGAGTTTCTTACGACTTTTTATGCTCGATCATATTTCTAACTTGATATTATTAATTTTCTTTGTATCTGACCTTGACCAATGTCCCATATGTTGTGAGATGTGCGCAGACGCCAAAGTATTGATTTTTTCCGAGGAACAGATGTTCACATTGACCTTGCTAGGCCATAAGAACCTACAGAGATAACATTGAAATTAAATTTGACATTGAAAAACGAGATGACAAATTGAATTTATTTGAATATTATTTACAATTAACGCTAATTATTATAGTAACAGAACATAACCTTCTGCGAGAGTATTGGATTTCCAGCCTCCGTGACTTTTCACTAATTCTCTTTCGATTGCATATCCGAGAATAATCGATACTTGCGGTTTTATAACGGTAGAAAGCTGACCTGTCATTGGCTGAACAGTTGTAACCTGAGTCGTCATTAGCTGAAAGACCTGACCTTTAATGAGTAGGTGTACTTTAATGACATGCATTAAAGGTCTGCTACCAGGTGTATAATTACTACATTTCGGCATGGTCGAGCATAAAAGAAATATATTAACAAATGACAGACGAATTATTCATATTTCATATGTATAGAGACCAATACAAAGCTGCTGAAAGATGTTTAATTTCAATAAATAATGGATTACAAACTGGAACTGGTTTCTTTTTCAGATTTTCGATTTCAGTCTCCATTACGACGCTATCGTTGAGGTTAGGGTTGATTTTAAAAATATGTTTTATTATAAAATAATATAAATTTTTGGCATGATGATACAATGTATTATTTTAATGTACCGAAGTACATATGATATTTCCATGCAGATATTCTGCGTCATCATACGATGAAAGAGTAATGGAACGGAGAAAAATTCTCTCCGGCGTCGGGATTTTGAACCCGGGTTTTCAGCTCTACGTGCTGATGCTTTATCCACTAAGCCATACCTGATACCCATTCCGGCGTCGGACAGAATCGTCTCAGTTTAAGTTCCAACTCTTGGGTTCCCTCCAGTGGCCGCCCTCTGCACTACGTCATAGATGACTTAAACTGAGACGATTCTGTCCGACGCCGGGATGGGTATCCGGTGTGGCTTAGTGGATAAAGCATCAGCACGTAGAGCTGAAAACCCGGGTTCAAATCCCGGCGCCGGAGAGAATTTTTCTCCGTTCCATTACTCTTTCATCGTATGATGATACAAATTTTATATGTTATAAAATCTCTTTTCATAATGATATAAATAGTAACGATATAAATTGTATCAATTTACATTGTAAAGCATATAACAATTTCAACAAATAAATTCCCATATCAAGCTGCAAGAAAGAATAAAAAAAAAGAAAGGAAAGAAACAATGAACAAACATCAAAAGAAAGTATGAACTTTAGGTGTTGTCCAGGAGCGAAACAAACATTATACGTATGTGCATAGAGAAAATTGTTTCCTCCATGGTAATTCAGCTGTTGACCAGACGGACCAAGCGTGATCTAGTGTGTCACCACATTTTCGGTAATCGCGATCGGACCTGATCGCGATAAGTGTTAATCGCGATTAGTACTGTAGTGTGTCAACAGTATTACGGGGGTACAGATCGATTTTTCCGACTTTATTTCATATTTATTCAAGTGTTGCGTTTCTTTTTGCTCGAAAGTGTTGTTTTGTCTATCCCTTTAATTTTCATCTATGCTACATCGAGCACGGTACGTGTAAGAAGTACCGTGACATCGAGAGTAAATGGAGACATATTCACGCTATCCCGTGACGCGCACACAATCCACTTAGTTAAATTTATAATGATATGACGTCAAACGTAGTGGAACAATAAACGGTTCCTGATAGTGACAGAGAATAACATCACTTGTCCACTAGAGACGAGAACTGTCCTTTCAGTTTCTCTGGTTTCCATTAGTCGCAGCATGTGTCTGTCAGGGGTAGCGCTGTTCTGCTTGTTGTTGTTGAAGAGTGTGGAATCGGAGAACAGCATCGAACAGAGAGGAAGAGTGACAGCCGAACTTCAACGCCGCTTCCTGGCCAGAGGCGTGCTGCTACTGCACGGCGGTCAGCGCTACTCGTGTGAGTGTTAATCCCTATTTACACTTGCTATTTGTCGCGCAACATCTGTCGGCTATATGTAGCATCGCCATTTACACTTGGCAGATTTCTCGTCTACGAAAGTCGTCGAGCAACGTCCTATATCAAGAACTTTCTGTCGGCTAAATGTAGTATCACCGTTCACTCTTGGCAGATTTCTCGTCTGCTACTCGAGGCTAGTTGGTGAGTCGAGCAACGTGTGAATGATGTGGTGAGCCTTTTAAATGAACAGAATGGATTTGAACAGTAAAAAGCAGCTGTTTTAGCTTCTGCAGCTTCAAGTGCTTTGTTAGCGTGCACTAATGAGAAGCATAAAAAAAAAAAAAACCAAAGAGACTCTGGAAAAGGAAATGGATATTCAGAAGGCAGGAGAAAGGCCTATTCCATGTTCTCAGTACAGATTTAAAACTGGAACAAAATTGTCCAATAAATATTTATTGTTTTGAAATGAATCGTCAATTTAATTTTTTCTTCTTGCATATTGACTCC
The DNA here is from genome assembly GCF_040183065.1 of Periplaneta americana. Taxonomy (NCBI): domain Eukaryota; kingdom Metazoa; phylum Arthropoda; class Insecta; order Blattodea; family Blattidae; genus Periplaneta; species Periplaneta americana. The sequence continues at coordinate 163,063,876 of NC_091127.1, read as the reverse complement.
TGATGTTCTCTATTTTTGTTTTGATGTCGGACGGAATAGTATTGGCACAGTCTACTATATACAGTCGCGAAGCTTGAGGTGATTTTTTGCAAATCTCGTGATAAAGCGCTCCAAGCGGTTAGCAACTAGAAACAATAGACTGTCCACGGTCGACTTTGGACTGTGTCGTATTTCTATCGAGTGCTAGCTCGTTGTGTTTTTTACATTGATGCTTGTGAAATGTTCGTTATTGGTTCTAATGAAAATGTTAATGGCTAAAATACAATACTTGGAATAATATTTTACTAGAGACGTAGAAAAATTAAGTTCGTTTAATGAAATTTATTGATCACGTTTTATTTTCAATTCTGGTGGGATTATTATTGCTTAGGCCTACTTTTTTTTCAAAGGATATGTTTTTAATTATAGGTGTTAATTTTGTTGTTATTTTTATTTGTTACTTTACTAGAGACGAAGAGAAAGTCTGTTACAATAAAATTTATTGATCACGTTTTATTTCCAATTCTGGTGTGATTATTATTGCTTAACCTCATCCCACTTTGTTAACTACATAAGTCTACACTACAAGTACCGGTACACGTAAGTTACTCCATTAATTCATATTTCCATTATTATTGTTGTAAAGGGAAATGAAAATTAATATTTATTGGATTCATAGTTAATTATCGCTATAATCTTGATTGAGTGAAGCGATTATAGTAAATTTCAGTTCGTTTTGCACGAACCAAAATAATATTAACCTATTTCTTGCAGGTATCTTCGAGTTTATGGTGGAATTTAATATACTTCATTAAAATAATAAATTAACTTTATGCATTTAATATTTCAATAATGGAAGGAAGGTGTTAATTTTTCCAAAAGAACACAACGAAAGTGTAACATATTTTGTCGTCTACTAGGAGAGAGATCTGCGATGATGAGGCGATAGTAGCGATTCTGGTGGTGGGCAACTACCCATGTTTGCATTTTTACTACATATTGAGCTTCGCGACTGTATATAGTAGACTGTGGTATTGGGACGAAGAGACTCAAAATTTTTACAAATAAACTCCAGCGAATTTTCCCTCCAAATCCTATCGTGATAGTCCTTATTTCTGATGTCATATAAGCATGGACATTCCTCGTAAAGCTGGATTAATTTCATTACTTGGTTTTTGTTCCACTCTGACATGACGCTACAAAGCGCGCGGAAACAGAGAAACAGCTGAAAGTTGTCTGCTACTGCTTTTCCGAACCATGTTCGGGTCCTGTCGCGTGAATTCGGCTGGCCCACCTAGGAAATGTCGCACAGAAATAGAAACAGCTTCTACCAACGAGTTAGATACTATAGAGAAGACAAAGACCTCAGAAAGTTGAAGACAATTGAACATTGGTCCGCCATGTTTCGGTTAGTCAAAACAAAGGGGCGTGGCTCGGATGTTGTAGGAAATGACTGTGATGAAGTTAGTGTTATTGTGAATTGAGTTACATATTAAGACTATGTTAATAAGTAAAAAGTAAAATACACACAAAACTTTACGTTTTATAACAGCTACTCAGTCGATTTTTCCCGATCTCTTAAAGAAAATACAGACAGTCCTTCTGAAATAAGTTGTTTAAGTTTGCTCCAATCACTTCAGTAGAAACAGAAAGATCTTTTTCCACTATGAAAAACGTTCTCTCTGACAGGCGGCTCACTATGACAGTTGACAACTTAAAAAAGCATCTTGTTGTGACATGTAGGTCTATGTTTTATTAGTCTCACTAAATATAGCCCAGATATTAAATGACAAGCTATACTCGATGCAACCGAAGCAAAGCACCTAAAGACGGATGAATTTAATCGGCAGAAGAAAAATAAATAATTTTTTGACTTCGTCAGAAATTTAATTACCTTACAGCTTATCTAACCTAATATGAAATCATGTAATTCAGTGCTCACCAGGTGATTTCAAGAGAGACGACGTATGTAACTAATAGGAGTAAAATATAGGAAAGGTAGTGGTGAAAATTTAAAAAAAAAATATCCAGTAATTAAGTTATTGAGAAAAATTAATTTGAAATTGGAATTAACACAGAGAACTTTTGAAAACTACAATTATTAAAACTACAAATAATCTCTTAGCATGCAACATAATAATTAAAGAATGACAATAATAGAAAGTTACTCGTGATCATAACTCACCACATTTATTGAAACGATAAGATGCTTACGATTAACATTGTTATCAGAAACAACAGTAGCCACAGCTAGGTACACTTCTTTTCGCGTGATGGAGACATCGTGTAGTCTAATATAATTTGAAACAAACATTGATCTCACACGTGTCTCGCAAGTAGGCAGAGGCTTTTGCAGAATAAAACTGTTCTTACATTATTTTGAACAATAATGACAAATTGTGTGTGATGCAAGTGCTAACTTTCCTCTTTAAAACAGAAAGAGCCCTACGCATTAATAAAAAGAAAATTGGAGTAGGCCCTATAAACACAATAAATACTGAACTCTTGATGGTACAGACTTATTAATACAGATATTTCGCTTATGCTCAGTCCGTCTTATCTTATAATTCTCTGGGGCAATGGTACTTGTATTGAGAGGGGTTAATTATCCAGCATTGAATATTATGATTTACGGTACATTTCATTTAAATCCGAGGGAATGAGACATTTTTGGAAATTTTAAAGTCTTAATCATTACTTTTTCATTTATAAATCAGCTTTTTACAAAACCTATAGCGAAATGTTTAAATTAAATATTGATGTATCTGAAAAATATAATACATGTACCAACTCGTTGCAGTGTACCTTTGATAAGCACTCCTTGCGGAGGCTGGCGGTACTATAGACCGCCATGTTTTTTAGGGAACGATCCATAGTACTGTTGGCCTCCGCAGGGAGCGCTTATCAGAGGTCTTCAGCCTCTCTATAGTATCTAACTCGTTGGCTTCTACCCAGCAGATGTCGAAAGGGAAGGAACGAAATCCGTACTGCGCATGCGCCCGCGCTATAAGTCGAACGACATTGAGCTAGTGTAAACAGGGACTTAAAGATGAACATGTCAATCTTGGTTAGTAGCGTTCGGGGCCGCCAGAGTCCGTTCCCTGCCTGCGCTATACATCACGTTGCAAGCGGGAAAAGGGAACCAACATCGTCGCTAATAATCATAGGTAGGAAGTTCGTACCAAAGCAGTAGATTTCAGATGAGTACAGCGAGAAGTATAGATGTCACCCGCACCTCGCCCTGCTCCCACGCGCTACAGACGATACGCAATTCACGTAAACAACGCATAGTATCATTCTCTGGAGCTGTGTACAGTCGTGAATAGTTTGAAGAATATTTTAATTTATATTAACATTTTAAGTTCTCAACAAAGTGAACTATTCTGTTATTATCGTATTATTTATGTAATGTTAACATTATGAACGATTCCAAAAAAGTAAAGCCACCTCTTATTAAATAATTATACAAAACAGGAGAGTGTAACATCTTTATTTTTTACCGGATAATTCTTCGTTAAATAAGGAAGGAGTCCATAATTGTACCTATTTTTAAGAAGGGGGACAAGACTAACTGTGGTAACTTTCGAGGAATAGCACTTTTGTTGACGTCGTACAAAATTTTGTCCAATATTACTTACTTACTTACTTACAAATGGCTTTTAAGGAACCCGGAGGTTCATTGCCGCCCTCACATACGTCCGCCATCGGTCCCTATCCTGTGCAAGATTAATCCAGTCTCTATCATCATACCCCACCTCCCTCAAATCCATTTTAATATTATCCTCCCATCTACGTCTCGGCCTCCCTAAAGGTCTTTTTCCCTCCGGTCTCCCAACTAACACTCTATATGCATTTCTGGATTCGCCCATACGTGCTACATGCCCTGCCCATCTCAAACGTCTCGATTTTATGTTCCTAATTATGTCAGGTGAAGAATACAATGCGTGCAGTTCTGTGTTGTGTAACTTTCTCCATTCTCCTGTAACTTCATCCCGCTTAGCCCCAAATATTTTCCTAAGCACCTTATTCTCAAACACCCTGAACCTATGTTCCTCTCTCAGAGTGAGAGTCCAAGTTTCACAACCATACAGAAGAACCGGTAATATAACTATTTTATAAATTCTAACTTTCAGATTTTTGGACAGCAGACTGGATGATAAGAGCTTCTCAACCGAATAATAACACGCATTTCCCATATTTATTCTGCGTTTAATTTCCTCCCGAGTGTCATTTATATTTGTTTGAATTTTTCCACCTCCGTTCTTAAATTCCTTTATACCCTTATATAAATCTCGAATGTTTTTATTCTTACTATTTGTTTCTACCTCTTTCAGTTTTTCCTTCAAGTAACCTCTCTTTTTATTCCTAAGCGTACGACTTGCTTCCCGTCTTTCATTGAAATAATTATCTCTCTTCTCCTCAACTGGATCCTGTAAGAATTTCAATTTTGCCTGTTTCCTTCTTTCTACTACCATGCAACAATCTTCATCAAACCACGGTTTCTTTTTCTTAGTTTCATAATAACCTATGCTCTGCTCAGCTGCAATTTTGATACTATCTCTAATATTTTCCCACACGCTATTAACATCTAATTCTTTCTCAACTTCGTCGGAACTTTCTAAAGTGGCAAACCTATTCGAAATTTCGACCTGATAATTTTGCTTAGCTTCCTCGTCCTTCAATTTCAAAATATTGAATTTAGTAATATTAACTTGTTGCTCTACTCGCTTGGCTACTGATAATCTTTCTCTTAATTCTCCAATCACCAAATAATGGTCAGAATGTCCAATATTATTTTGAGAAATTAACTCCGTACGTTGATGAAATTATTGGGGATCATCAGTGTAGTTTTAGGCGTAATAGATTGACTATTGATCAGATTTTTTGTATTCGACAGATATTGGAGAAAACATGGGAGTATAAGGGTACAGTACATCAGTTATTCATAGATTTCAAAAAGGCATAAGACTGTTAGGAGATAAGTATTATATGATATTCTTACTGAATTTGGTATTCCCAAGAAACTAGTTCGATTAATTAAAATGTGTCCCAGTGAAACGTACAGCAGAGTCCGTATAGGCCAGTTTCTATCTGATGCTTTTCTAATTCACTGTAGTCTAAAGCAAGAAGATGCATTATCACCTATACTTTTTAACTTCGCTCTAGAATATGCCATTACGAAAGTTCAGGATAACAGACAGGGTTTGGAATTGAACGGGTTACATCAGCTTCTTGTCTATGCGGATGACGTGAATATGTTAGGAGAAAATCCACAAACGATTAGGGAAAGTACGGAAATTTTACTTGAAGCAAGTAAAGCGAAAGGTTTGGAAGTAAATCCCGAAAAGAAAAAGTATATGATTATGTCTCGTGACCTGAATATTGTACGAAATGGAACTATAAAAATTGGAGATTTATCTTTTGAAGAGGTGGAGAAGTTCAAATATCTTGGAGCAACAGTAACAAATATAAATGATACTCGGGAGGAAATTAAACGCAGAAGAAATATTGTGGGAAATGCCTGTTATTATTCGGTTGAGAAGCTTTTATCATCCAGTCTGCTGACAAAAAATCTGAAAGTTAGAATTTATAAAACAGTTACATTACCGGTTATGAAACTTGGACTCCCACTATGAGAGAGGAACAGAGATTAAGGGTGTTTGAGAATAAGGTTCTTAGGAAAATATTTGGTACTAAGAGGGTTGAAGTTACAGGAGAATGGAGAAAGTTACACAACGCAAAACTTCACGCATTGTATTCTTAACTTGACATAATTAGAAACTTTTAATCCTGACGTTTGAGATGGGCAGGGCATGTATCACGTATGGGCGAATCTAGAAATGCATATAGAGTGTTAGTTGGGAGACCGGAAGGAAAAAGACCTTTGGAGAAGCCGAGACGTAGATGGGAGGATAATATTAAAATGGATTTGAGGGGAAGGTGGGTTATGATGATAGAGAGTGGATTAATCTTGTCCAGGATAGGTACCGATGGCGGGCTTGTGTGAGGACGGCAATGAACCTGCGGGTTCCTTAAAAGCCATTTGTAAGTAAGTACTTTGTAAGTAAATATTTATTCATTTAAATATTTAACTATTTATTCATTTATAAATTTCTTCATTTAAATATTAATTAATTAATTCGTTCATATATTCTAGTAGAGTTAAGGCTATGATAAGCACACTTCCTCACTACCAGAAGTAAAATATACATTCAAACAATTAAACGTAGTAATATTTAAATCTAAAATCGTTACCATACACATTAAGGAGCTTACATACTGTATAATGAAATATTGACTAAACATGATATATAATTAAGTCATTACAATTTATATCCTATTTCCACTTTATAATAGCCCTAAATGACAATTTATACACACACATAGAATAACTATTAAAGTCGACTAACACTCACAAATCAATTCCATGTAAAAGTATGTCATTTTAATTCTTAATTTAAATGGATTAACCCAGCCGTGGCGAGAACGTGACTCGCGAGACATTGTGGCTCGCAGTGATAGCTGTGCATTTCGCTTCTAACCTCCGCCAACCCCCACACTCTCACGCACTGAAATCAAACTCTGTTCCACTTGTATTTGTCTCTGACTTGCGAGTGGCATATGTCTCTCTCGAAACCATGTACGAAAGTTCCAAGTAGGATGGAAGGACGCACTTTTTTTTTTTGCTGTCAATATATGAGAATATTAAATGTATGATTTGTTCACAAGTATTACGAAGAAAACGGTTGTATAACATAAAACGGCATTATAAGTTACTACATGTTACTGATGAAACATTAAAAGGTTAAGTGTTGTTATTATTATTATTATTATTATTATTATTATTATCATAATCATCTCTGTACGTGGATTCTTTTACAGCAGATGTACGAATAATGCGGTTAGATTTTCAATTTAAACTCACAGATTTACAATGTGATGTTAAACGAAAGCTAGATGGAAGGACTTGACAGATGTTGAACTTTTCAAATCTTTGGGGGGGGGGGGAAATTTGAAACTTCGTTCTTTCGCTTGCCCTGTTGAAACCATGTTCGCTGTAACTTACGTTTGTGAAAAATTATTTTCAACAATGAAAATAGTAAAAATCAAATTTAGATCACGACTGACAGACAAATTCCTTCGTGATCAACTAAGATTGGCCGTAAGTGACATAATTCCTGATTTTGAAACTTTGTCGCAGAGACATTCTGAAGACAGTTAATTTTAGGTTGTGATAATGTGTCCTATGTTTTCTTGTTCATTTCTTTCTTCGTTACACGTCCTAAACATTAACTTCCCCTTCGGTTGTCCGCCTCCCTCCATAGGTGCTATGCACGTTGCAGCTTACACAGTGGCTCGGCGCACCATGGCCTTTTCGCCACGGCTGCATTAAAAGGTTAAGTGTTATTTTTGTCATCATCATCATCATCATCATCATCATCATCATCATCATCATCTCTGTACGTCGATCCTTTTTCAGCAGATGTACAAATAATGCGGTTAGCTCTTCAATTTGAACTCACTGATTTACAATGTGATGTCAAATGAAAGCTAGATGTAAGGACTTGACAAATGTTGAACTTTTCAAATCTTTGCCAAAAAATAAATATCCGAAGCTTCGTTCTTTCGCTTGCTTTGTTGAAGCCATGTTCGCTACAACTTACGTTTGTGAAAAAAATATTTTCAACAATTAAAATAGTAAAAAACCAAATTTAGATCACGACTGACAGACAAATACCTTCGTGATCAACTACGACTGGCAGTAAGTGACATAATTCCTGATTTTGAAACTCTGTCGCAGAGACATTCTGAAGACAGTTAACTTTAGGTTGTGATAATGTTCATTTATTGTTCATTTCTTTCCTCGTTACACGTACTAAACATTAGTTTGTAGACTTGTACTGTATAAAATTATATTTAAGTGCTTGACGTAAGGAAAATGAAAATCCGTTAATAAGTGAGACAGTTGCTTCACTTCCCCTTCGGGTGTCCGCCTCCATCCATAGGTGCTATGCACGTTGCAGGTTACACAGTGACTCGGCGCACGATTACATTATCGCCACCGCTGGATTAACCCTTCGGAAATCCCTGACATCACGAGGTAAGGAGTTCCATAGGCAATAAACTGACACTGTGAAAGAGGATGAATAGAAAGAGGCACGGTGACGAGGAATGGATAATAAAGCCTGATATTGATTCCGTAAAGTTGTAAGATATTAAAGCGAGTTCTTAGATATTTTGAAGTAGATGTGAGGAGAGAATGGAACATGTAGCCTATCCCGACCATTTCCAGAATTTTTATATAATGTCCCACCAATGTTTCTATACCATATTTCACTATCTGTTCACAAAATTGAATATCGAATTCAAAACCATCGCGAATTTTCTTTTACAGTCAGACGTCACGTGTCGCTTTGAAAACCACTTGTAACTCGAAAGAGGCGAAGCGCTGGCTTCGGAGTGGCGTGCCCCCATCCCATCCTCTCTGTGTGCATTGATACATTTGTTTACATGGGAGAGACTCGAAAGTCCATCATGCCTTCGTCCCAGTGGCGGTTCGTGATAAAATATTATGTGTGTTCACAATTTTGTGGTTCCAAAATCGAAGAGAATTTAAAATCGTACGTTTAGTCTAATATGAAATGTCATGATTCCAATGTTTCACTATCGAAAAAAAAACCGTATATAAATTCAAAACTACATATAATAATAATAATAATAATAATAATAATAATAATAATAATAATAATAATAACGAAACTCAGTCTTTTTATTTCCAATTTTTCTTGGTAAGTCAGTTTACCCAGTTCTTTACTGTTCAAAATTACTTGAACAGAGTTCATTGTTTACGTTCGTTAAAAATGAATACATACCACGATCTCCTTATTTACAAACGCGTGTGTTCAGTAATATATTTTGATTCACAACACACTGATACACTATAGCCTATACCAGTACTGTAATCCCACTCGCATAGATTACTACTGTATAAATACATGTCAGTAAATACTATTCTTAAATATTATACACTGCCATACAGTCAACCAGCACGTGTTTGAAAGCCAAACTATGCTATTATGCCGACACTGAAGTATAGTAATTCACAAACTACACTCTCGTAGCAGCACTGTACACACATCCAAGTAAGTAAACGTTCCTACAGTCAGATGCTGACATCTACATGCTATTAAATTTCCTCCTCGAGATATAGCACGTGAACGATAGGCATCGATGGACCTGACACCTGTAGGATAGATACTCATCATGTTCACTTAACGCTTTGTGCTCTTGACGAGTCATAAGCGGCCAGCTAAAGACAATTTTCTCCCGCGCATGCGTGAAATTCCTGTAACCAACTCGAAAAGAGCACGGCTTGTACGTGAACGGATGTTGCCAAGTTTACATAAGAAGTTTATGCAAGATGCGGGAAGTTTAAAATACTCGATTCTGATATTATACATCCCCGCTACGTCAATACGGTATCAAATAATAAAACTAGTCGTGCATTAATGGAAACAAGGTGTTCACGTGCTCTTGTGCTCTTATTAACGCACCGCCACTGCTTCGTCCGATGTCCGAGCCACGTCTTTTCTGTGTGAATTACGCCTTACATATAGAAGTCGCGCTGAGACATTCGGTAAGGGAACGAATATGACAAATTTTAAGGGTTGGAGAAAACGTTACGGTCACTGACCTGCGTATCCCATTACAGGATTTCATTTACGTTGCCATGTCTACCTCTCATCGCTGTGTTCTTGTGAGAGTGCACAATATACGTACAGGGACATCATTTTAGTTTTGCTAACATTTCTAATATTAACCTGGCTATACATTTGGATTAACGGTTGAGAACCGGAAACACCGTTTGCTATCCCCTTCCACGATTGGAGTTTGATGATACTGGCGTAAAATACAAACAAATCACTTTACTAGGTATAGGAGGGAAGAAAAGTAGTTCATTGACGTAAACTAGGAAATATCACTCTTTTGAGTTTGATAATTTTCATTAGGTTTTTGTTTAATCAAAATACAATACTATATTAACAGGGTGTTTTTACTCACTAACTGAGCTATCCACGCGGACGTATTCATTATGCAGTGTATACTGGATGTTCATTTCAAAGTGTGTCATGACGTCACTGTTGTGAGTCAGCGATTTGAAGCGAGTTTCAGTTTTTATGTCAGAGAAGTTGCCTATTAATCAAGGCCTTCAATCTGAACTTGAGAAAGTGTACGGTATAACTTGAATGTCGTAGCAACAGATGGCGGTCTGTAAAGTCTGTGTGCTACCATAACCTCTTTCGAACTGTGTTTTGCGCGGGCAAGTCGTACGCAGGGTATTTGTTATCATCGATTGCGTACGGCAACATTCCATAACACAAATCAAAATGCTCCGTGTTCATGTTGACCGTCCAAGTTAACAAATACGTAAGTAATCGTCTTAACCCTCTCCCCATATCCCGACAGTAAGGAAAAAAACTCAATTCAGTACGTGTTTCCAAACAGTTCACATTCTTGCCACTACTGGCGTTACCGTACGTATCGGTAAGTAATCTTCAGAATGAACGCCGTACTTGCTAGGCAACTTCTCTCGCATTTAGGTAATATGCCTCTGCGGAAGTGTAGGAAGATTGAATTCTCTAGGCTCATCGGCTAGCCACATGACGGCATACAGCGAGCCAAGACACATTTTGAACTGAACACCCAGTATTATACTGTCTACAGCACATTAGCGTACACTATAGAGAATGAAGTTAAATTGAAAAATAATCATAGATATTTAAACACATTTTTGAAAATGGTGGCCGTTCATTTCGATACAGGCTTCAGTTGTTTTGTGCATATTATCGCACTATAGACTATTGTACCTAATTCCAATTACCAGTTTCGTCCTTCGTACCAGTAACTCATTTTGAAATAATTCTGTACCTACTCTATAAAAGAGTAAGCTACCTTAAATACTGTAAAATCAATCTTCACTTCTGCCCGATCCGAAAAGATAAAATTACTCAGACATGCTATCTACTGTCCGTCCATGTAGTTTTGTCTCAGGATCGTAGAAAGGGGGGAAATCTCGTGACAGTTAATTACTTAACGAGGCCCTTTCACTTAAGATATTTTAAACAATTGGATGGGTATAATATTACGTAGACGTCTAATTCTTAACGGAAATTAATATTCTCAGAAAACAGCTAAGACAGCCCATCCACTAGCCTTTATAGAGAGGCGAATAGAAGCAGGTGAGGGAAACCGGGATGCGACGTAAGCAAATGGACGACAGTACCTTTGCGAATATTATTCAATATTGAAAGCTCTTTCGTCACTCGAAAACGGAACATATTTTTAGAACGTACTGTTTACTATGGCCGTAAGGCTACTATTACTGTATAGAGAGGGTCATATAAGAACAGTTCCTAAACAGCAAATATTGCCGTCTTGTCAGTGTTGCCAACTGTTACCAGATATCACACGATCCTATGTACTAAATGACTTACCGTACTTTATGATGGAAGGTTATTCTAAATACAGACGTGGACAAATTATTAACAAAATTGACTATTTTTATGATAATTCTGTTTAGAAAATTTGACTTTTCAATTTAGATTGCAGTTGATTCTGCATATTTCCATCATTTCAGTAGACAGAAATATGCAAAAATGTGAACTGTAGTTTAAATTGAAGAGTCAAGTTTTGTAAAAAATATATAATAAAAATCTTCAATTTTGCTAATAATTTGTAAATTAGCAAAAATGTCAACTGCATTGAAGAGCCGAATTTTGTAAAAATATAAAACAAAAATCTTCAGTTTTGCTAATAATTTGGAAATATCCAAAATGTCAACTGAAGTCCAAATTGAAGAATCGAATTTTGTAAAAATATACAATAAAAACCTTCAGTTTTGCTAATAATTTGTAAATAAGCAAAAATATCAAATGTAGTCCAAATTGAAGAGTTAAATTTTGAAAAATATACAATACAAATCTTCAATTTGGCTAATTATTCGGAAATACACAAAAAGGTCGACTGTAGTCTAAATTGAAGAATCATATTTTCTAAAAATATATAATAAAAATCTTCAATTTTGCTAATAATTTGTCCACGTCTGTAATTCAATATTTTGTAACATATTTTCATAGGCAAACTATACGGGAAAGGGATCAACATGTCAAGTATTTTGTCTAGCAAATACGATATTCATTGGTTTGACTAAGCAACTGGCTCACGAGACCTAACCTAAAAATGTATTTTGTTTGACCACATGAAATTATTAGTACTAACTTCGAAAACTTACCTGACTATAGTCTTGAATCATAACCACAACGCAACACATGAAATAACTATTATGTATTAATATTAATACTGATATTGATCAGTTATTAGTATGTTCAATTTTCACTAGCTTCCAGTAACCTGCTCAGAAATCTAGTACAATTTTAATTTCATGGAACTCCAGTACCGACAAATATTGTCGATATTTGTCTCAGCTGCCAACATACCAGTTACAAAATCACTACCATTTGTAGTATTTGTCAGTATCGAAATTCGAAACGAAGTTGGCAAAAGAAAATTCAATCTGCAAACTAGAAAATCACCACAAGCCACTAGCATAATATGTAGTAATGGGGAAAAATGGTTAGGTTTTACCCTTAGGGTTTGAAGTAAGCTGATCCGGACTATATATGCGGTCTCGGATCTGTGTGGAGGACGGTTGAACTTCACTAGTGGAACGGGTGGGAGTGGAGTACATTCAAAATCTCAGGTACAATAAAAATTGAAGTAAAAATAATTATATGTACCTGTACATATACACAGTGCTCTGCCAAATGAGAGGACCTTGAAAATGCGCTAAATAACTAAGTACTCGTAGTTGATACAGCGTCGTTAAATAACCATCTTAAACAAATAATTATTTCCCCAAAATTTAGGTTTATGAAGGCACACTGAATACCTCTTTTAATTTACACTCTATCTCATGGAAAAAAGAATAAATAGTGTTACGACCGATTTCGTGTTCTTGATGTACCCATAGAATGAAAACTTCATTGTTTTACTTACATAACTATATTTGATGTATATTATCGGATCTTAATAACTTCATCATTAATGTTAAGAAATCTGTCCAACAATTTACTAGAAATCTATGTGGCTTAGTGGATAAAGCATCAGCACGTAGAGCTGAAAACCCGGGTTCAAATCCCGGCGCCGGAGAGAATTTTTCTCCGCTCCATCACTCTTTCATCATGTGATGACGCAGAATATCTGCATGGAAATATCATATGTACTTCGGTACATCAAAATATATATATATATATATATATATATATATATATATATATATGATATGCGTAATAAATCACTTTGTGATTTAAGACGGCGCCCATACCGTCGGATCCCGGCCAAACAGTCACTCATCTGAGTGCACCTCAACACATGTATGGACTTCGGTCCTGCGTTCATAGACATCTATGACGTAGTGCAGAGGGCGGCCACTAGAGGGAACCCAAGAGATGGAGCTTAATCTGAGACGATTCTAAATGGCGTCGGGGTTGTATCCGGCGTGGCTTAGTGGATAAAGCATCAGCACGTAGAGCTGAAAACCCGGGTTCAAATCCCGGCGCCGGAGAGAATTTTTCTCCGTTCCATCACTCTTTCATCATGTGATGACTCAGAATATCTGCATGGAAATATCATATGTACTTCGGTACATCAAAATATATATGATATGCGTAATAAATCACTTTGTGATTTAAGACGGCGCCCATACCGTCGGATCCCGGCCAAACAGTCACTCATCTGAGTGCACCTCAACACATGTATGGACTTCGGTCCTGCGTTCATAGATATCTATGACGTAGTGTAGAGGGCAGCCACTAGAGGGAACCCAAGAGATGGACCATAATCTGAGACGTTCTAAACGGCGTCGGGGTTGTATCCGGCATGGCTTAGTGGATAAAGCATCAGCACGTAGAGCTGAAAACCCGGGTTCAAATCCCGGCGCCAGAGAGAACTTTTCTCCGCTCCATCACTCTTTCATCACGTGATGACGCAGAATATCTGCATGGAAATATCATATGTACTTCGGTACATCAAAATATATATATTGTGACAGCGACGTGAGAATCGAACTCACGACCAGCGTCCCGCAAGAAAGCAGATCGCACAGGCTCCACGGAACATTGAGTGACGTCGCGCGGTGGAGAGAAGAGAGAGGGTGTATTACGTCATGCGACGAGTCTGCGCGCGCAGCTGCTACTTAACACAGTGAATGTGGAACGACCTTCTCGACTATTCCAGAAGTCTGTCGATGTAGAGATATCGAGATAATTCTCTACACACCTGTAGAAGGTTCTCGCAGCTATGATTTTGCTATAAAAGAGCAGGCGCCAGCGAACTCGAGCAGTTTCAGTTTCAGAGTTTTCAGTTATTCAGTCAGTGAGAAAGCCAGAGCAAGCAAGCCAGCCGGAGTTCGACTCGAGTGTGCGTCCGCATCTGCGTCAGCATCCGAAGGCCTGAGTTCGAGTGCAGTGGACCGCAGTTGGAGGGACCTGAGTTCGAGTGCAGTGGACCGCAGTTGGAGGGACCCGAGTTCGAGTACAGTGAACTGTCTCTGAAGGTCTGTGGTTCGAGATACCGTGAACTCGAGTGACTGAGATAGAAGAACTGTGAACTGAGAACTGGTAGTTCTGATTTGTAAATAGTGCTTTGTAAATATTAGTTAAGATTAACAGTTCATTGTTGTGCGTAATAGTCCAAGTAAATTGTCATTGTCGTCGGTGGAGTGCTATAACGAATACGGTGTTGAGTGGAGATCCAATTGTTGACGAGAGCGTTTAAGGTGAATTGTAGAAAGGAATTATTGTTGTGACTAATAAATTACATTGTTGTTACTAATAAAATTCACAATATGTACAGTAAGGTCCGAAAGCCTTGTTTGTATGTTGAGTTGCATCCATTTTGTCATAACAGATGTGTGACAATGGTTGATACTTTACGTTTCAGCTTGATTACTGATCCAAATCATCAGTGTGGGCACCTCATTGTCGCAGCACAAAACGATGTTGCGCCATGTCCTGTGTGAAATTTCCCGCAGCAAAGGCGATGTGATTTCCCTGTGGGGAACAATTAAGCAGCAGGTTTCGAAACATCGATACCAGACAATTGAAGATTCGAAGCAAGCTGTTAGGGAGGCATTCAGAGAAATCACACAATATGATTAATTAATTTTCTATGAATTTTACTTAAAAAATCACCGTATTTCGTGTGTAACTATTTTATTTTACAAATGTGACAACCAATTGTGTGAAAAAAAATATATATTAGTATAAGTAGGTCACCATGTTAGAAGCACTTGTAGAAACGGAAATTACAGTATTTTATTGCCCTTATACGAATCTATTTGGAGGGATGAAACAGGTTTACGGTATGAATTCGCTTGGGTTTACCTGATTTTACTTGAGATGAGTATTTCTTTCACTGTGAGCTTTAATGACATTACTGTAGTTTATATTTTGCAATACACCAACCTGTCAAAATCGCTTCTAGAAGCGGAATTTGTTTTATTGCCTTTCTCGGTTCCATTTGGAGGGGGAGAAACAGGTTCGCCATATGAAATCGCTTCAGTTTACCAGATTTCCGTGATGTTAGTATTCTGTGTAAGACGTGTATTTTTTTAAGTGTGCTTTAATGATAATATTCAAAGTACAGGGACATCATTTTATTTTTACTTCAATTTTTATTGTACCTGAGTTTTTTAATGTACTTCACTCCCACCCCTTCTACTAATGAAGTTCCAACTGTCCCCACACAGAACCAAGGCCGCATATAGTAAACAGCACTGAGTTAGTGAGTATAGTACGTTCCAGAAATATGTTCGCGTTTTCCAGTGACGAAAGAGCTATCAATATTGAATCATATTTTCGGACAGATACTGTCCGTTTGCCTACGTCGCATCCCGATTTCCCCCACCTGCTTCTGCTCGACCCTCTGTAAGAGCTGGGCTGTCTTAGCTCTTTTATGAAAACATTAATTTCTGTTAGGAATTGGACGTCTACGTAATATTATAAAACTGTTTAAAATAACTTAAATAAAAGGGCCTGGTTAAGTATTTAACTGTCACGTGATTTCCCCCCTTTCTACGATCCTGCGGCATAACCACTTGGACGGACAGTAGATAGCATGTCTGAGTAATTTTATATTTTCGGGTCGGGCAGAAGTGAAGATTGAATTTACAGTACGTAAGGTACTCTTTTATAGAGTAGGTACAGAATTATTTCAACATGAGTTACTAGTACGAAGAACGAAACTGGCAATTGGAATTAGGTACAATAGTCTATAGTGCGATAATATGCACATTAGAACTGAAGTCTGTATCGAAATGAACGGCCACCATTTTCAGAAATGTGTTTAAATATCCATATTATGATTATTTTTCAATTTAACCTCATTCTCCATATTGTATGCTTATGTGCTGTAGACAGTATAATATACACTGCATAATGAATACGTTCGCATGGACAACTCTGTTCGTGAGTAAAAACACTTATTCTTAATACTGTACTGTATTTTGATTAAACAAAACCTAATGAAAATTATCAAACTGAAAATCGCGATATTTCCTAGTTTACATAAATGGATGAACTTACTTTTCTTCCCTCCTATACCTAGTAAAGTGATTTGTTTGTGTTTTACGCCAGTATCATCGAACTACAGTCATGGAAGGGGGTAGCAAACGGTATTTCCGGTTCTCCAAAGGTATAGCCGGGTTAATATTAAAAATGTTATTAAAATAAAATGATGTCCCTGTACAAGTGGTTTATATATGCTGATTTGAAGGTCATAGCATTGCTTCTTGGAATGTAATTAATAATAATAATCCATAGCGCTACAGCCCACGAAGGGCCAAGACCGACCAGCCGGCTGCTGGCCTCACGCCCACATGTCGAAGCAGAGGTGGACGATCATCCAACCAGAATGGAGGTATCGTGTGGTTAGCACGATGATCCCCCCAGCCGTTATAGCTGGTATTCGCAACCGGATTTCGCTACCTATCGTAGCTCCCCAAGTGCATCACGATGCTGGGTGGGCACGGGTCCCATACACTGGCCGATGGAATGCAATTAGGCTGTAAAAAATTTTTCTGCTTTCTGTGCGAATGGGACAGTTGTACTCGAGATAAGCATTATAAAATAAAAAATATGGCCTACACGACAATCACTAGACCCGGGGAAGAAAAATATTGTACATCAACACCTTGTACCTCAAAGTAAAGTAATTTTACCCCCTTTACACTCTAAGTTAGGATTAATGAAGAATTTTGTTAAGGAGATGAATCATAAAACTAAAGCATTTAAACATATCCATGAAAATTTCCTGCTATTTTTAGTAGGTTATTTTACGACGCTTTAACAACAGCTAAGGTTATTTAGCGTCTGAATGAGATGAAGGTGATAATGCCGGTGAAATGAGTCCGGAGTCCAGCACCGAAAGTTGCCCAGCATTTGCTCACATTGGGTTGAGGGAAAACCCTGGAAAAAAAACCCAACCAGGTAATTTTCCCCGAACGGGAATCGAACCCGGGTCACCTGCTTTCGCGTCCAGACGCGTTAGCCGTTACTCCACAGGTGTGGACTCCTGCTATTAATGTCCCAAAAAGAAAAGATGGAGTTTCCAATGAAACACAAATAAATTAGAGAAATAATGAGGAACAATCACTTTGAATCTTTGTTGGAAGGAAGAGAGTCGCCTGAATTGCATTCAAGGAGGTTGTATTAAGTTTTCTCTGTAACGTAGAAGTGAGAACTATGAAGAACCAGTGCAAAATTTTCTGTTGGCGTATGAAAGTATGGATTGTAACATCTCCCTGAAAATTCACTTCTTTCACTCCCATCTTGACTTTTTCCCAGAGAATTGTGGCCATTTCAGTGATGAGCATGGTGAGCGTATTCATCAAGAAATTTAATCTATGGAAAAAAGATATCAAGGACAGTGGAGTACCGATTTGCTAGCAGACTATTGTTGGACTTTAGCCCGTGATGTACCTGATGCCCGGTATAAAAGAAAATGCGAAAAAGAAAGCTGTAGTCTTCTGAACAGTGAGTATTTAACCTTATTGTCATTATATTTATTTTATTTTCGTAGGTTATTTTACGACGCTTTATCAACATCTAGGTTATTTAGCGTCTGAATGAGATGGTGATAATGCCGGTGAAATGAGTCCGGGGTCCAACACAGATAGTTATCCAGCATTTGCTCATATTGGGTTGAGGGAAAACGCTTGAAAAACCTCAACCAGGTAACTAGCCCCAACCGGGAATCGAACCCGGGCCACCTGGTTTCGCGGCCAGACGCGCTGACCGTTACTCCACAGGTGTGGAGTATTGTCATTATATAAAGCTGTATTTTGAATAGACATAAATTAGAAATTTTCTATTGTCATATTCGTATTCAGGAGGTTCAAATTATGCAGAAAACCTGTATCACATGCCCGGCGTAAAAAAGTTAAAATTTGTTACGCAATGTAATCAATGCTCTGTGTGTATGACAGAGTAAAGACAAAACAAATGCCAAATGCCGTTGCGAAATACGAAGTCGAACTTAACAATAACTTACGATACCGATAGTCTACTGCAGTGATGTCAAAGCAAGCGCATTTTTCTGACCTACAGCAAGCGCTAAGTATGGAAAGAGGAAGGGTTGTGTATATGAATAAGCAACCTTTTGGATTAAGAAAACAGTGGTGCACAAACTTCAAACGAAACGTGAAATGTTATGTCGTTATTTTTATATGGCTTCTTTCTGTTTAATATTATCTATATTGTCTGTAAAACAAAAGTACTAACACTGATTTCTTAATATTGCACTTGTGTTTTAAATCTTAATAACATAATAGAGAGTTAAGAAGGAATATTCACTTAAATTCCATAGTAATATAATACTCGTATTATACTGTGTTAAGTGGATGAAATACATCATTCATAAAGAAAGTGATATTCCAAAGAAAGAGATTTAGTATGACATGATAAGTTGGAATTTATATTGATGGTATCTTTAGCCTAACAAAAGTAATCAATAAACTAATCAAAACAATATTACAGTGCAAAGCAAAGTTACCTAGGTACTGTATCTGTTTTTAAGTGTAACTAATATTCCATAACAAAACTCTTACCGCATTATGCTTTTAAGATGATATTTGTGAGCAACTTCCTATCATCAGAATATTAAATTATTTTCTCGAAATGTACTGAAGCTATTGAGCTGACATTTTTACAACACATGGGAACGTATCGTTTGCTTATGATGTAACAGTAGTTGCTTTGTTAATTCCTTTCCTTACAAACAATTTCCATGCGAATATTTTCAAAATTTTCGATACACTATCTTCAGTAATACGTATATACGGTATATTAGATTTACGAAAATATTCTGTAAGGCTACTAAATAAATAGGCCTGTACCTGAAAATTTCACTTTTCCATACGAAAAGTTGAGAAAATATTTCTTTTGAATAAGAAAATCAAACTTGTGAAAAATGAGCATTAAAATTAAAACTTACATTCTTATAATGCACTTATACTTCTCAGGAAAGTCTAAAAATTACCATGGATACAGTTTTCTTCCCTTTATCTATTGAATCAGTGCTGGCCATCCCTGAATATAGCTCGACCAAGCGGCATATACCACCTCTTTCGTCTGTCTCTTTCTTTTCCGCTGTAAAGCGTTCAGGCTTTCCTGGGCTCTAAAGCACGCGCTTGCTCCTGTGGGCATCAATTGACATGCCTGGTCTACTGTCCTGAATGGTTTTGTCGGATGAATATATTATCGTGCAAGCATTACAATCTTCGTATTATTTTTAATCAATATAATAGTCATAGGAATGAAAAAGGAGTTCGTTTCTTTAAGGCCCGAGCTCGACAAACATAAGTTAATTTCAACCAGCGCCCGTTCAGAGCTCTGTGCTAAATATCTGGAACTAAAACAGAAGCGAATAAGATACGATAAGCAAATTTTAACTCTAATTTTATTGTAATATATTTCAGGGGAAAGATGGGAGGAAGCATTGGAATTATCGAAGTTCCTGATCGCCAGAAACATTCCTGTGAGGACATTAAATGCGATGGAAACGGACCTGTCGCAGCCACAGTTCCACAATCACCTGGCTTTTCTTCTTAGTGACGAATCCACGCTTGTTCATCATGTAAGAAGTTATAAAATATTTGTGAAATTACTGATGGTAATATGAGGTCAAGTTCACAAAATCGAAAAAAAAAAAAAAAAATCTGTACACAATGCACTTCGATAATTATTAGGGATTACATTAGACATCAAATTCATATGGGGACATTATAAAAATTCTAATGGCCGGTTTTTCCAAGTACGGTAAACTAGAGTCTGTTGGACAGTCGGGCATGTTGGAGACTCCGTACTTCAACGCGTTACCACGCCACTTGTGGGCACCACATTCTGCTAGAAGTCAATGACGGAAGTAGGCACGAGTGGGGCTACTTCCGTCATTGACTTCTAGCAGAATGTGGTGCCCACAAGTGGCATGGTAACACGTTAAAGTACAGAGTGTCCAATATGCCCGACTGTCCAACAGATCCTAGTTTACCCTATTGTTAGAAAATGTAACGACTGTTAAACTCTAAAGAGTTTGTTAATTAACAAAATTGTATGTTTTCAACACCAGTTTGGTTTAACAGATTGTTAACAGTTTGTTAATTTTAAATGTAGGATTTCGGGCAGTTAACTCGTTTAACAGTTAGTTAAATATGGCCGATGTCTCCACAGCTGTTCGAACAGAAGTTGCGAAATTAATATTTTGTGTCTCTCTGTAGGGAATGTTTAGCATATGACTGGCAATATAACATTTAAAAAATACTTTGGACTGTTTAAATACATCAGTGTTATTTTATTTCTTTCGTATTTCGTATCCGTAATAGCAATGAGGAAATATAACCTTTAGAGAAAATTGTTTCCTCTATGGTAATTCAGCTGTTGACCAGAGGGACCAAGCGTGATCTAGTGTGTTCACACATTTTGGTAATCCCGATCCGAGATAATCGCGATAATGGTAATCCCAATTAGCAACTGCATTCTGTCACTAGTGTAATGGATCAAGTTTTAATTCCAAGCATTCGCCGGTAGGTGTCACCAGTCACTTTTGGCTCAGATTATTTGTTCACGATGTGCTAAGCCATAGTGGATCAAGTCACCAAAGCGTTGGATCAATTAACATCACAATAGTTTATATTTTATAAATCTACAATTTGAGAATGGAGCAATAAAATGAGATAATCCACTACACCAAGTTAACTTTAAGTCCTATTATCTCAAAACTACGTCTCATGGACTTGATCCATTTTAGCTCAGAACGCCTC